>NW_018480055.1:257993-397843 GCF_002113885.1 Mizuhopecten yessoensis | reverse complement strand
AATACGTGGATATTTCACAAAGCACAGTTCAATAATATTTTAAGATGTAAGAATTAAGCATCTAGTTCGGTCGTTCCGAGTGAGTAGTTTTTGTAGTGTATTACTACGCAGTGTGATCAGGTTACTATCAGTTCCCACGTGCTGAGATTCTATGAACACCTGTGTTATGCATTTATGAATGTAATTTTTGTCAATGGGTCTAAGCATACAGAATGTAAATATATATATATGATATATATCTTCCTGAATTTGAAATCAAGGACACTTCATACTCTTCAACGTACATCAATGATCAACTGGGACGAATAACTACTGTACGATAAGTGTCACTTTTTCGATTTGATCCTATCATGAAAATTCGTTTCCTTTATAGTAACATCTATGCTCCGCAATTGATTTGGTATTCACGAGCTTGCAACATGTCGTGATTTCCGTGATATATGTCGAATGCTGAAGGAAGAAATTTCAGCACGGAGTTTCCAATGATGCAGGTTGGAGGGGACACGTTTTGTTGTTGTCACCGTAATCTCGTTATGAAATGTATTATATGTATGATTTGAAGGTTGAAGTTTTTGATCACGCCATTTAGTGTTGCTTGTGTCATTGTCACTCCTCCGCTTCTCGCTTAGAGAACATGATATTGTTGTATTTGACAAAGATTTACATTACAGGAGTCGTCGATGAAGCGGAAGACGCTAACCCTTCCGGAACACCTAGTCTCCTTGTACATATCAGGGGTCCCCACGTTAATCTTTCCTTTGTTCATATTTAGCCCTGGTGTTATCAAGTTTGAGTTCGAATTAATGCTTTGTCGACACATCGATTTCGTACTGTAGATAGCTTTCTTCTCTCAAATGTTACATGTGGTGATGGAAGTATTTACCAATCCAGAAGCTGGTTTCAATTCTTGTAATTGTGTGTTTGTAATGTCATTATTTTGACATTATTTGGGTTTTCCTGTTGTCATCTGATAATGTTTTTGAGGGATCTTGTGCGTAGACGCTGTGATAAGGATATTTTTAATACTGATTTCTTATTACAAAATATAGAATACAATTAAGTGTCAGCAACCTTATTAATAACCCATCAATAGGTTTTATAGTAAAGACGAATATTAGATACTACTCAAAATAACAAAACACATCTTTCGGTTCTTAAAATATTCTTTATTTCGTTAGATGTCAATACTTGCAAATAAAATGTATGCATAGCTAGTCTTTCTATAAAAATTCTGTAAAATAGTAGAATGGAATACTTTGTCATTAATATGTTCTCGCTAACTGTAATAAAATTTTATTTTCGGTAAGGTCCTCAAAATCATCTGGAGCTGATACTGGTCGTGTGGGATTGGATAAAAGGAAAGCGTGTCTCTAATGTTCCGGTGACTTCTGCTCCCTTGGTGTATGGTTTTGTATAGTTTGAACTAACTGATGATCATTAACAACTAACTTTCAATAGGAGATAACGTTAACACTCCGACTGGCTCTAATATCTATATAACAGGATAGTTTACAGCCACTACTTCATCACTTATAACATGGTAATTTGTATCATGAAGTAATATTATTTTTCTTATTCCTGCATTGAAATTTTTGGCTATTTCTTGTCTGTTCGAAAAATATAAAATAAGGAAAATGCAAGCGTTCCTCTTTAAAAGGAATCATCGACTGCTATATGTGACTATTAAGCCTTTTCATTTTCTGGCCACTGTTTCGCTCTTGATATTTTGAAAAGGAAGTTTTCGACTCAATGATAAAAGTGACAAAAAGAAACTTCTCAATAATGAAAACAAAAAAAAGGTTAACTTGAAAGAACTTCAACATCTATGTTAACGACCATGCATGTACACAAATCCCCCCCCCCCCCCCCCCCCCCCCCCTGATTTATTCATTAATTTATCTGTTTTTACCAGTACTACCACGAATAATGTAACTTAAAAGATATCTCACTTATAAATGCCATACAAATATATCTTTCCTAGAAACTTAAGTGTTGATTTCCTCTTAATAGTTAACAATCTACAAAAGAAGCACACAGATACTTAGAACAATATTAGAGGACGGATATAAGCTTCAGTACTTTGATCAACATTGACAACAACATCGACATCATTGACAACAACATCGACATCATTGACAACAACATCGACATCATTGACAACAACATCGACAAACACATGAGTATCTGAACAAGACACAGATATATATCACAGTATATTGGAAGTTCGCCTTTGCCACTTTAACGAAAATGTTTTCGAAATTCTCTTTGAAGCTGTTTACTTCTGTCGTGTTTTTGGCTTTATCATTCAGATGTTTCTATATACCGATTGCTGCCCGAATACTTTTCATACTTTGGTCCATTTCACGCTATTTTGTCTTTTTTTCCACAGCTATGAGTAACGTGCTTTCTCATTGGCCAATGCTAATCTTCTAATGTTACTGATGCATCCAGCTGCCGATTCTTGGAGATCCTCGTCGGAAGATCCCACCATGGCCATCAGGGGCTGCAATGTCAAACCAGAATTAATAAATACGAGAAAGGGAAGCTTTTGAGGAGACACCATAACAACTAAATGGAAAGAAGTTTCAAACACAACACATGAACGGAAAAAAGTCTTTCTCCAACGACCTTAGACACAGAATAAACGTGTTCAAACTTAAAACTAAGTTTTTTGAAAACATTTTTGTAGTCAAACGTGCAATGACTAAAAAAGCAAAACATTCTAAGCAAATTATTTAAAATAAAACATTTCTTACAGAACTGCAACAGTTGAAGCAAATCCTTTAAAATAGAACATTGCAAACAGAACTGCAACAGTTTATTAAATACTACTGTAAAAGCATATATTTTCGTTGGGGTTAAATTTCGTTGTTTTTGTTTGGGGACAAATTCGTTGGGATTATATTTCGTGGAATCAATGTTTTCAAACCCAGTAGTATCCTTTGATTATTTCTGACAGAATGATGAAATAATAACTATTCATTTTGTGATCGGCTATATCTTTTCGTGAACTAACGGGAGCACACATGTCAATTCAAAGTAAAACGTTAACATATATACCTGTACAACTCCCGCCTCATGCATGGTGATACAGTTCTCTGGATTTTTTGACAGCTGAAATAAGGCCCTGGCAGTTGACCGATGTACGTTTTCGTCCTGGGACTTGAGGTACTTGACTAAGGGCCCTACTGCCTTTTCTCTGCCAAACGCTGTTCTGTTGTTGCCCCAATTGCAGCACCGTGCGATCGCCTCGGCCAACGTCCTCCGTAGCTTATCATCAGTCTGTAACGAAACAAGAAACAGGTAAGTATCGCAGCACCACACAGCAGGATAAACTGCGTCAGTTTGTCTAAAAACTAGCTAGAGTATACAGAACCAATATATAGTGATTGTAACTTAGGCTTAGCAAGTGATTTGGCATTCGTGAGCAGATGAGAAAAATAACGCATTCTGCATAAAAATAAAATCCTTTCTTTTCTCTTTTTTTTTTAAAAAAATATCTCGAATCTTCAATTGTTTTAATTTTTCGTGCCATAAAATGTTTTTTGAAGGTTCGTTTTGTTCTGTAAATTTAAAATATTGTTATACGTATATCTTGTTTAGTAACTGTAATGGGTTTTATTTGGTTATAAAACGTTCAGAAAGATGAGGCTCTTATCGAAACGAACGATAATGTTATACATGTGCACGATTGCGTTAAACATGACATAAAGATAACACTTGTGACATACAAATATTGAGTATTCAAATTCGTCCATGCGTGAATGACATCTCTGATTACATCACACGTGACAACAGGCACATGACACACATTTGTGTTCGGCTTCGAATGACTGCACAAAAAAGTAGTTCGAACCGCTGATTAGTTTGCCATTTCGATACAACTTAGATTCTGTAGCTTCTGTGGCTGGAGTTGTGTGGCATACATAATACAGTTGTATTGTTCGGGATAATGTTGACTGTACAGTACTCGTGTTTTTATGAACATAGTTATGGTGACAATGGGGCAAATGTAATGTGCTGACACAAGGGAGATATGCTGTTATTGCTGACAGTGTCAGGATCATCGTCATTTCAAAATAACAAAAGATATTGATTTGCTGGCAAGTTAAAATAATAATAAAAACTTCAGATAGGCACATAGTCAACAAGTTTCATAGCCCATTTCTTTATTGATATTTTTCCGTTGCTAATATTCAAACACATAAATAGGTTTTTTTAAATAAATGTATTATTTCATTTGTATAGAAATCCATAAAATGTTACATGTATATGAATTACACTTGTGTCAGATTAAAAAAAGACACGCATTGCTGATAGGGATGCGACACATTGTGCAGGGTTTCAATTTGCATCTGTGCCTCGTTTATAATAAAAATATAAACTGTCAATACTTTGCTGGGTTTATATATAACGCGGGCAGTCATTTCATTACTGCTGGTGCAGCTTTCCCGCATACATTACCGTTGGGGACACCTACCCCCACCCCCATGATCGTCGTAATGCATGGGGTCAGCTGTCACCTGATGTGAAGAGCCTGATTTATTTAAATGAGCCTGCTACGTCTTCTGATAACCATACCACAGGTACTAGCCTCGTCTGTCGATACACCCACAATATTATGTATAATGACATCACAATTACGAGCAGGTCCTATGAGGATAGTGAAAACCTACGCCCAACAATACAGCTGTCTGATATAATAGTATAAGATATGCTAGCCGGAGTTTCCTCTGGCCCTGATATGCCAGACGGTGACATTCTGACAGACAAATGTCTGGTGTGGCCTGAGTTCCCTCTGGCCCTGACACAAGACTGAGACATCTTGACAGATTGATCAGATATATAATTGTCAAAATTTGTCAAAAGTCTGGTTTCAGGGCCAGAGGAAAAACGGGCTAATCAGAAGTAAGTGTGGAGGAATAATAGATTCTCCCAAAGGTACATTTTGTAGATGTGGTGGAAAGTATTTACCAATACCTGCTTATAATATATTCTAGTATTTTTTTCCATAACAATCTATAATATATCTAATATTTCCCTTCATCTATCTATGACAAATTCTTGTATTCGCCCACACCTTATTATGTTATACTGTAGCATTCCCCAACACCTGTAGTAGATCGAACTAATATAGTCAATCAAAGGTAGGTGTGTACAGTATAACGCTAGGTCGTGGCTAGCCTTATCAGGGCTAGAATTAATTGATTCTCATCTGCATGCTGTCATGTACCTTTGAGAATTGATTTTCACTGAGTGTACAGTTCACACACAATAATCTAGGTCACGTTTAATTAGTTTCCCTACACTGATTTGCTCACAAAGCATGCATACCTGGTGCATGTGGTGATGACACTAATTTTAACTCATTCACCCCTGATGACATATTTTAACTCTTCCAATTCAAAGGTTGGAATAGTTCATTATGAAATTTCAGGGGTGAATGAGTTAATCACTGCATTGAAAAACAGACTGATTCATGAGATGGTAGTTTTCTCGGTACGATGATGTAGCATGTTTACAAACAACCTAGCCTAACAATTGCATTGTTTTGTTCTATGTATTTTGGAAATAACCACTTTCTCCTGATTTTCCTACTAGCATTTTCAAGAGTCTTCTTTTCATAAAGCAAGAAACAAAACCTTACAAACGATATCTATAACGACACGCTGGTATCTTATCTAGGCCTTTCACCTCTACAAAGGTTCCTAGGAAGCCTAAAGTCGATGTCAGTGTATTTAGTTTTTATAAAGTCCTAAAGGTTCCCGGGTTGGCTTTGTAAACTTTACTTTCTACTTTAAATGTAAATACTTGACATCCCAGAACAATGAAACAAGGACATCGTATTATTGATTTCCTTCTTTATATGTAGCTGTATGCTAAAACGATTCAGATATCCTACAAAAACCAAACATTCACAAGTATTTTCAAATCTGAGATATAATGAAAATCTCCTTCCTGGTATGACAGTTTTACATGTACATGTATGTATTGTTACAAAAGGCACTGTCCTCAATTCAGACATGTGAACTCAGAAAAGTAGGAGGAACAACTTAAGTTTGACACAGGATGTATGCACGGGAAGTTTGAAACTAATTACTCACTGTAGATAAAAATAGGGTGTGGGTGACAAACACAGGGAAACATTAGTACACACTGTCTGTAGATATGATATGTGAGTTAAAACATGGACATAACATGTAACATTACATAATTACTGGTGACACCAGTTAATCTTACCAGTTAATTACTAGTGACACCAGTTAATTACTGGTAACACCAGTTAATGTTACAAGTTAATTACTAGTAGCACCAGTTAATTACTGGTAACACCAGTTAATGTTACCTGTTAAGTACTGGCAATAACGGTTAATAACTAGTGACACCAGATAATGTTACCAGTTAATTACTAGTCACACCAGTAAATAACTGGTAACACCAGTGAATGTTACCTGTTAAGTACTGGCAATAACGGTTAATAACTAGTGACACCAGATAATGTTACCAGTTAATTACTAGTAACACCAGTAAATATCTGGTAACACCAGTTAATGTTACCTGTTAAGTACTGGCAATAACGGTTAATAACTAGTGACACCAGATAATGTTACCAGTTAATTACTAGTAACACCAGTAAATAACTGGTAACACCAGTGAATGTTACCTGTTAAGTACTGGCAATAACGGTTAATAACTAGTGACACCAGATAATGTTACCAGTTAATTACTAGTATCCCAAGTTAATGTTACCAGTTAATTACTAGTAACACCAGTAAATATCTGGTAACACCAGTTAATGTTACCTGTTAAGTACTGGCAATAACGGTTAATAACTAGTGACACCAGATAATGTTACCAGTTAATTACTAGTATCCCAAGTTAATGTTACCAGTTAATTACTGGTAACACCAGTTAATCTTACCAGTTGATTACTAGTAACACCAGTTAATTACTAGTAATACCAATTAATTACTAGTAACACCAGTTAATTACTGGTAACGCCAGTTAATGTTACCAGTTAATTACTGGTAACAACAGTCAATATTACCAGTTACTTACTAGTAACACCAGTTAATGTTACCAGTTAATTACTGGTAACACCCGTTAATGATACCAGTTAAGTACTGTCAATTATGGTTAATTACTGGTAATACCAGTTAACTACTGGTAATACCAGTTAACTACTGGTAACACAAGTTAACTATTGGTAACACCAGTTAACTACTAGTAACACACTGGTAACACTAGTTAACTGCTGCTTATACACTGGTAAAACCAGTTAACTACTGGTAACACACTCGTAACACACTGATAACACCAGTTAACTACTGGGCAAAACAGTTCAGAACCTAATGACCTTAATGACAATTTCTGGCTAATCTTTTGTAAAGTATATTTTTCAAAATTATCAAAATTCAAAACTGAAATAATACATAGTGAGATTTAAAATGATTCACTTTAAATAAGTCAGAACAAAGTTCTTTTAAACTTTTGAATATTTCTAAAAAAAAAACAATTTGACAAACTTGGGAACAAACAGACTGTAATGTATGTTACCAAGCTTCAGGGTGAAATGAAACATTGTATCTTATACACAACCACATGTATAGTCAACAGATGACAGAAATCCTGTTCTTTTCATTGCCATCAAAATGTAAAGCAAATCATTTTAGTACATTAATATCAACATGATGAACTGACAAACAAAATGACAAGAAAATGTGTGATTTTTCTCAAACCGATGTTTGACCTGTTGTTAGTCCTGTTTGTATAGCGTGTTGGTATAGAGTCACACACACCACTGCGACACATCCTCGCCATACAGTCCCAGATAGACCTCCACAAATGTCACACATTATTGATCCCGTGAAGCAAATCTTGTTTGTTTATACGTTCAGCAAAGACCCAATTTACCAATGTAACACACATCAAATATCAGGCAAAATCTGGTTGCAATTATTACATGATGAAAAAAATTGATTACCATAAATATGCAAAAAAATATTAATTACAATCAATATGCATAAAGAAATAATTACCATAAATACATATGCAAAAAATTATGAATTTCCATAATATGTGAAAAAATTATTCACCATATATAGGTGAATGTTTTCCATCTATTGATTTTAGCCCACTCCACGTTTGTTAGTTAAATGGTCAGGTTAATTTGATGGTGGTAACCGGAGAGGTAATTAATAAACAATGATACGAATGTTAATTCCTAGCCACACAGACAGTAACAGTGTACAGTGTTTCTCAAACAACTGGGTGTCAATCCTTGAGTGAACAAATATCATCATTACCACTTCTGGCTTTTTCCCTCTCATTGAATACTGTAATATACAGGAAATCAGGTTAATTGAATACTGTAATCTACAGGAAACAAGGTTCATTGAATACTGTAATATACAGGAAATCAGGTTCATTGAATACTGTATTATACAGGAAATCAGGTTCGCAAACAATAATGAAATCACAGGCTAATTAGTAATAACAGCATAACAATGTACGTAAGAATGTGAAAATTGGTTGCATATATTTTCATTAACAATCTCAAATTGGAGAGGGCCTAGTAAATTGTAAGAGCCTGTGGCCAATCCCTTTGACTATTCAGTGTCAATAAAATATGTTTGAATGAATTAACAATCTCAAAACATGAGAAAACCAATTAAATTGGATACACTATAGCTGAAGCACCGTACTGTATTTTTACAATGTGACGTATCACATGTACAATGCGACAAACCAATAGTAGTCCACTACAATCTGACATGCCTCCTCGTGTACACTGATATTACGTAAGCATGACTTGTAAACTTTCTGTGTAACAATCTATTATTTCAGAGCAAAAAGATCTTTAGATCTGCAGACAACCAATGCATGGCATCGGATTCCTAATCTAGAGTACAGCATTTTTTTTTTTAATTTCTTTCACCCAAAACGTACCTGCGCATTATACACGAGTGCACAGATATTTACGGTATATATATTTACGGTATATATTATTTACGGTATATATATTTACGGTATATATATATACGGTATATATATATACGGTATATATATTTACGGGTATATATATTTACGGTATATATATATTTACGGGTATATATATATACGGTATATATATATACGGTATATATATATACGGTATATATATATATGGTATATATATTTACGGGTATATATATTTACGGTATATATATTTATATATTTACGGTATATATATATTTACGGGTATATATATTTACGGTATATATATATACGGTATATATATATACGGTATATATATTTACGGGTATATATATTTACGGTATATATATTTACGGTATATATATATTTACGGGTATATATATATACGGTATATATATTTACGGTATATATATATTTACGGGTATATATATTTACGGTATATATATATACGGTATATATTTACGGTATATATATTTATGGTATATATATTTACGGTATATATATTTATGGTATATATATTTACGGTATATATATCTTTTCCAAACCACGATCTGTGTACAGAGTCTAACACATGAAAATATTACCACTTTCCCTGTATTATTACCACTTTCCCTGTATTATTACCACTTTCTCTGTATTATTACCACTTTCTCTGTATTCCTTCGTCACCAAAGACGGAATTACTCTTAATTTGTAGACAGTTGTCATCGCTAGCATGGTAATGTCATTTACTGTATAACTTATGTGAAATTATGAAATATAACCAAATAATCTGATAATTTGATAATCATGATCTATATCTTAAAATTCACACTGGTAATATTTATGTAAAGTTAAAAACTTTATATATATATATATACATATATATAGTCAATATTGGAGAGAACAAAAACCTCTTTTTTTCATTTGTAAATCATAACTGTATAAAAAAATATAGAAAATAACATTAAGTTTCATTGTTTAATGATTATAAAAAAATCATTGGTGAAAAATGTTCACTGAGTGTGTCATTAACCTCAACATCAAAATAAAACGAGGTCATGTATATTAGGAAAGCATGGTCAAGTGATCTCGTCAGACTGCAGTCGACTCACAGCCTCGTGAATCGTGCTGTGGACTTCCCTGACTGACTCTGAATTGATTACTAAGTTGATGTACACGAGAGGTCGGGAAACAAGATAACAAATTCATCTTATCCTCTGTGTAAACAACGCAACAACAATTGTCATACGACTTAACAAATATTACCGGTGATATGTACCTACATTAATGATGGCTTCAAGTATGCGTACATTATAAGGACACAAGTTTTTTAAAACATTGTTACATGATTTCAAACTAAAACATAATCCTACTTGACCATTCGAGTCTCATTATTGTGGTGGTGGGGGAGACTCCCAAACTTTCACTTTCATTTGTGACTAATTTTGAAATCAGAGTTCCCCGTATACGTTTTGCTCGAATTCAATTGTTTCACTACACAGAACAGCTTTACCTGTGGGCACAGAACAGCTTTACCTGTGGGCACAGAACAGCTTTACCTGTGGCTTTTATGCCACTGCTTTAGACAAATTATTTCTACAGTTAAATTCTCTCCTCCAACACATATATATAAAAAAGGACAGGTTGGCATGTATGACAATGTAAAATGGGAACACAACATTCTTCATATATATAGAATATATCTCTAATATACCAGCTAGTTAAGTGTGCGTAGGTTTGTAATCTGTCACACTGATATCTATAATTATACTACATAACGATGCACATTCCTTTGTTTTGGAGTGGATGTCCTCATAATAACAGGCCATATGACCACAATGTCCAGTGGTGGTAAGGTCACTCAATGATAGTGACCGGCCAAGCACGTTCATATTCAAACATAGACGTAGGGGCGACCATGACCAAAGAGTCAAGGTGAGAGAGTATTGATAGAGATCACCTAGCGTTCAATGGAAGTACCATGTCTATTACAATGGGAGCACAATGTCTATTACAATGGGAGCACCATGTCTATTACAATGGGAGTACCGTGTCTATTACAAGGGGAGCACCATGTCTATTACAATGGTAGCACCATATCTATTACAATGAGAGTACCATGTCTATTACAATGGGAGTACCATGTCTATTCCAATGGGAGCACCATGTCTATTACAATGGGAGTACCATGTCTATTACAATGGGAGTACCATGTCAATTACAATGGGAGTACCATTTCTATTACAATGGGAGTACTATGCCTATTACAATGAGAGCACGATGTCTATTACAATGGGAGGACCATGTCTATTACAATGGTAGTACCGTGTCTATTACAATGGGAGCGCCATGTCTATTACAATGGGCGCCCCATGTCTATTACAATGGGCGCCCCATGTCTATTACAATGAGAGCACAACGTCTATTACAATGGGAGCACCAGGTCTATTACAATGAGAGCACAACGTCTATTACAATGGGAGCACCATGTCTATTACAATGGGAGTACCATGCCTATTACAATGAGAGCACCATGTCTATTACAATGGGAGCACCATGTCTATTACAATGAGAGCACCACGTCTATTACAATGGGAGCACCATGTCTATTACAATGGGAGCACCTTGTCTATTACAATGGGAGCACCATGTCTATTACAATGGGAGTACCATGCCTATTACAATGAGAGCACCATGTCTATTACAATGGGAGCACCATGCCTATTACAATGAGAGCACCATGTCTATTACAATGGTAGCACCATGTCTATTACAATGAGAGCACCACGTCTATTACAATGGGAGCCCCATGTCTATTACAATGGGAGTACCATGCCTATTACAATGAGAGCACGATGTCTATTACAATGGGAGCACCATGTCTATTACAATGAGAGCACCATGTCTATTACAATGGGAGCACCATGCCTATTACAATGAGAGCACCATGTCTATTACAATGGGAGCACCACGTCTATTACAATGGGAGCACCTTGTCTATTACAATGGGAGCACCATGTCTATTTCAATGGGAGCACCATGTCTATTACAATGGGAGCACTATGTCTATTTTCTGATCCTGTCTGTGTCAGGTTTATCAGACAACCACAACATGTTGAAGGGAACTCTCAATGTGCATCGACCCCCACATTTGTCAACTCTTATTGATTACTAATCATATGGTACAACCAGTACAAAATTAGAGCCTTGTTTTTATTGAGCTATCTCAGGACCTGATCTCCTACCTGAGATAAACCTGCTAGCCTAAGGGTGATGTAGAGTGTTACTGTAGACCACTACAATGCACCGGTGTATTGTACAGATCTTTACATACAGGCCTAGGGGTCCACACCGTAAGTATACAGACAACCTGCTATCAATCTACAGTGTATTTATCTGTGACAACAGGTGCTTGGTGATAATTGAACAAATGGAAAAGGTTATCTGCATCAGATATGAACATGATTTAAAACATACGGGCCACCGTAAATGGACTTTTGCAGTTGGATAATGAAATGTCCATGATCAATAACAGTAGGCCCTCATGATCATGAAATAATGCATGACAGTCTATATTTAAACTTTTGTTTTGGGAGATATCAAGCTAGAAATGTTATTGCAGTTTGCATAACCCCAATGAAAAGGCTGAATAAAAACTGTACAGTTAGTAGTTTTTGATACTAAAAAAATGAAACACTATACTACTCTACCCCCTATTTTTTTTCTTTATCATAAAATTAGCCCCACCCCTGTTTTAGTTTACAGTGAAACTTTAAGCTACATGATGAAAATCTTAAAGGTAATCTACCAATATGCTATGAAATATGATAATAGGCTTATTGTCCATATATGTAGGAAGGGCTCGTGTTCTGACAAAAAGGCTTATTGCCAGGCCAGACAGAAAGGCTTGTGTTTTGATTAAAAGGCCTATTGCCAGGCCAGACAGAAAGACTTGTGTTTTGACTAAAATGCTTATTGACACAGATAGAAAGGTTTGCATTCTTACAAAAAAGCTTATTGACAGACATGAAGACTTGTGTTTTGACTTTAAAGGCTTATTTCCAGGCCAGATAGGAAGGCTTGTATTCTGATAAAAAAGCTTATTGACAGTCAGAAAGTATTGTGTTCTGATTAAAAGGCTTATTGACACAGACAGAAAGTATTGTGTTCTAATTTAAAAGCTTATTGACACAGACAGAAAGTATTGTGATCTGATTAAAAGGCTTATTGACACAGACAAAAAATATTGTGTTCTGATTTAAACGCTTATTGACACAGTCAGAAAGTATTGTGTTCTGATTAAAAGGCTTATTGACAGTCAGAAAGAATTGTGTTCTGATTAAAAGGACTATTGACACAGACAGAAAGTATTGTGTTCTGATTAAAAGGCTTATTGACACAGAAAGTATTGTGTTCTGATTAAAAGGCTTATTGACACAGACAAAAAGTATTGTGTTCTGATTTAAAGGCTTATTGACACAGACAGAAAGTATTGTGTTCTGATTAAAAGGCTTATTGACACAGACAGAAAGTATTGTGTTCTGATTAAATGGCTTATTGACACAGACAAAAAGTATTGTGTTCTGATTAAAAGGCTTATTGACACAGACAGAAAGTATCGTGTTCTGATTAAATGGCTTATTGACACAGACAGAAAGTATTGTGTTCTGATTAAAAGGCTTATTGACAGTCAGAAAGTATTGTGTTCTAATTAAAAGGCTTATTGACACAGACAGAAAGTATTGTGTTCTGATTAAAAGGCTTGTTCTATTGTTCAAACATTGAAAGGACTGTTTTCAGGTATGACCACCCCCTGTAAAAGGCAATGCACTTTACTAATATCCCAGTGTTGAGAAATGTCATACAAATTTATTCAGATAAGCAGGTGTAGTTCAATGACTGAAGAATGTGAAAATCAGTTGAATATGTCTGCGTGATCTCACTTACAGACAAATTCAGTGGGGGTAGACTGTATGCTTATTGTCTGGAAACAATTTGTTATTAACTCATTCTCCCCTCAAGATACATTTGAACTCTTCCAATTCAAAAGTTAGAACAGTTCATGTGAAATTTCAGGTGTAAATGAGTTTCTATAGGATTTGACAATCAGGAATAACTGGATACTTTTTGTCAAATGATCCTAACTTCCTTAACCTGAAAAAGGAATAAGGTTTTAACTTCAGAGTTACCACTGAACATTGGTCCGTAACTTACCGTATTTGTTAGTTTGGCCAGCATTGGAACCACACCGTGGTCAGTGATGACCGCTAAGTTCTCCTCATCCTTGGCGATGTTGGCAATGGCGGCACACACACTGGCCAGTACCTCCTTATCATGTGACTTGAGCAGACTCACTATCAATTCTAGACCGCCCACAAACGACCTCACCATCTCACCAGCATCCTGTAGCAAAGTAACAGGTGTTAACTTCAAGATAAATTCAAGTAAACAAGCAATTTTGCTTCTTTATAATATGGTCAGGTGTAGTATTAAGATATTTTGAAACACAATGAATTTTTCCTTAATTCTCTTTAATCATATTTTGGTTATGCTAAGAAATGTTTTTTAAAAAAGACCTTTTATAACATATTTTTTTATAAAAATCTCTAACTTAATTATTTCATGCATCTCCAGAATTACAATTATCTTTAAGCAAAATTTACAGTTCCAATACATAAGGGAACAGTAAAACTCTTGGCTATGAAAGCTTTGAGATCCTAAACCATTTATAAAGTTATAACCATATTTTTCACAGTAATTATAAGCCCAGGGGACAAACATATACTCTCTGAATCAAAATAGGGAGGGGTCTTATTACAGGACAATGAAATAGCGCCAGTAAACATTTCTACTGAACTGTTATAGACATGGGTGGGCTTATTACCAGGCTTGGGCTTATTGCTGGATAAAATATTGTAACAAAAAATCTGTCAATTTCCAACAAGAAAAAAATGTTCTGTAATTTTTTACTGATATGTCAGCAGCCTAATATACTGAGGCATATAATTCATGCAAATAATAAAATCATATAATTTTTTATATTGTATTCAATAACTACGGTATCGACATGATAAACCTTCATATGTAAACCATTTAATATCATCAGCATTCTGTTATACGTGGCACATGCTTGGATCTGGTGTGATGTTACTGAAGCTGTTACAGTCAATATCTCTCATTATTCGTACATACAAATGGTGAGTTCTACAATACATGTAACCACAACATGCTGACAGACAATATTGTGTAAATTTGACAATATGATTTTTAACATAGTCCTGGTGAAACCTAACATTTTTTCAAATCACTAGTGCATTTTGCTTGATTTACTGTGAGTTTGTATCCTGGACTCCAGGTATTACTTTTTGTCCTACCTGGCCAATTGAAAACTACAACAGCCTTTTCTTTGTCAACTTACATGCAGCTAAGAAATGAAACATACAACAGGCTAGGACCAGGTTTTAAGTGGTCAGATGGGCCTTACCCCGTATCTGAATGAAAACTTAACCGGGTCGAAATATTTGTCACCTTATGGAAGGGAATCTCTAAATAGTCATCCCCATCAGTGAGGACACCTTCTAATATTGACAAAAGCTTTCATTCAGAAGCAGCTTTAGATTAAAATTGTTCTAATCAGTCAGTGACTACTTTCTGTGAACATGCAGACTGTCACACTGTTTGATTGTGACGAGAGGCTATCCAGTCACACTTTGTGACTGTGACGAGACGCTATCCTGTCACATTGTGTGATTGTGACGAGATGCTATCTGGTCACACTTTTTGACTGTGACGAGACGCTATCCTGTCACATTGTGTGATTGTGACGAGACGCTATCCGGTCACACTTTGTGACTGTGACGAGACGCTATCATGTCACACTGTGTGACTGTGACGAGACGCTATCCTGTCACACTTTGTGACTGTGAAGAGAAGCTATCCTGTCACACTGTGTGACTGTGATGAGACGCTATCCTGTCACACTGTGTGACTGTGACGAGAAGCTATCCTGTCACACTGAGTGACTGTGATGAGATGCTATCCTGTCACACTGTGTGACTGTGACGAGACGCTATCCTGTCACACTGTGTGACTGTGACGAGAAGCTATCCTGTCACACTGTGTGACTGTGACGAGATGCTAACCTGTCACATTGTGTGATTGTGACGAGACGCTATCCGGTCACACTTTGTGACTGTGACGAGACGCCATCATGTCACACTGTGTGACTGTGACGAGACACTATCCTGTCACACTTTGTGACTGCGGTGAACATGCTGACTGAGCTACATAGTTACTCCCTACTTACCACCTCCTCTTCCTCCTCCTCCTCCTCATCATCCGGATCTGGCTAATTTTTCACAACCCCAAAATAGGTTATACACAGGAAGACCTCTAGTTTTCTACCAGTTGTTTACTTATCTCTACACCATCAGATCAACATATCTACTTTCTTCTCCAGATGTGTTCTCTATTGTTACTGTGTGCATATTTATAGATTTTTTTCAAAATCCATTATTTACAAGAAATGTTTTTTTTCCCATAATGACTCTAGAAATTGTAGTAAAATGAGTTAAGATATATTAAAATTGGTTGAAACTTTTGTTAGAAATCTCTGAACAAAAATTGAAAGACATTGGTGGTAGTGTTGCTATGTGTGTCATACCTTGGCTTTCTCAATACAGGGACAGATAGCCCAGGCTGCACTGGCTTGGACCTCTGTGTTCTGGTTTTTCAGTAGTGACCACAGCAATCTCACACCGTCCAGCTTCTCTATGATACTGCAAAAAGACAAAGTCACGAAATATAAATATACATATGACCACAGCAATCTCATGTATTTCTCGTCATATCAAGTGTCATTTGTCAGTTGGAAATGTGATATTAAGCAAAAAGAAACGTATATACAGCAATGGAAATTGTATCCTTCTGGACAAGTAACAAGGGCTGCCCAGATATAGAAAAAACTAAGTACAATTAGACCTGATAAAACAGGTGAAATCCATGCTGACCAAACAAACCCTCAGATACGTCTTAGCTATCTAGCGAGTCTCCATGGCAGTGTTTCACCTTCAAACCGCTCCTGTTGTTGTCATTGTAATAACAACATGAATTTCAAGTTTTTCAGGTTATCTTTGGGACCCTCTTTAAAACTCTCCTTTTAAAGGCAAAATTCTATGCCGAAATCTATATGAAGCACAAGGATATACAACTCCACTATCCTGATACCAAGGGATAATAGATTTTAGGGCAGGTGGACATTTTTGACTCATACAAGTACAATAGATCCGACTCATACAAGTACTATAGATCTGACTCATACAAGTACAATAGATCTGACTCATACAAGTACAATAGATCTGACTCATACAAGTACTATAGATCTGACTCATACAAGTACAATAGATCCGACTCATACCAGTACAATAGATCTGACTCATACAAGTACAAAAGATCCGACTCATACCAGTATAATAGATCTGACTCATACAAATACAATAGATCTGACTCATACAAGTACAATAGATCTGACTCATACAAGTACAATAGATCCGACTCATACCAGTATAATAGATCTGACTCATACAAATACAATAGATCTGACTCATACAAGTACAATAGATCTGACTCATACAAATACAATAGATTTGACTCATACAAGTACAATAGATTTGACTCATACAAGTACAATAGATCCGACTCATATCATCAAACAAACATTTAACAAATTAATCATGATTTGGCCGTTTCGTCCTTCATTACAGAAATATTGATCAATGTGGTTAAAACCCTTTTTTCTTCTTGATATACTTTTCACCACTTGTGACCCTCCATACAGATACATCATGTGCTTCCCGGTCACATGAGTATTTGTGTAAACATTCACCTTGACAGGGTTTGGTATAAAACAACAAAAACTACAACGGAAAGTCTGGGCTCAAAATCATTTGAGCACATGACTTGAAATAGAAAGCAAAGACAAATAACGAGGTAAATGAATTCTGTATAACGATATCAATACACATTCCAGAATCGCGGAAGGATTTAGGAGGTCAATGGCTACACGCACACCTACACAGTTTAGTAAATTTCGACACGGATGTCCCCTTCTAACATGAGATATCACCATCATTCCTACCAAACTGATAACTTATTTATAAACACAATCAATATCAAATACCTGATATCACTAGTATCAGCTTTCAAAATTACATGTTCACAACTTCAGCCTGGTTACCTTGTGGATACAGGAGTGTACAATTTCACTTTTGAGTACTAGTCTGCATGCAGATTTTGAAAATTCTACTTATCTAAACCTACAATGTATGTTATCATTAGAAATATTGAAACCTTTCATTAGCCCTGATATAAAATCTACTAGCCAAGGGGTAAAACTGTAAACTCCTGAAGTAATGGAGCCATATGACCATCTGTGATGTCAACCAGGAAACAAGTTTTAACAGACTTTAATCCTAGCACAAAAACTCTTTATCAGCTTTTAACAAAATTTTGAAAGTGAAATTTAATCAAAATTTATAATTATTTAAATTCATTAAGTTATTCAGGTTTTCAGTCCAAATATGGAGGTGTGTTGGCTGTTGATTCAAACAAATATGATTCACAAAAAATCCACTTGTGTTAGATGCCAATAAGTTCATCAGGTTTGAAACATTTAGACTCACATCCTTGATGCTTGATGTTCAATTTTCTGTTATCAACTACAAACACATCAATTTATATTAAAGAGGAAATGTAATCTTTTGAACTACCTGATATACTTCAACTGAGTAAGCTGCTTTTTATGCTAAATTCTTCCATTTTTCAACATATTTTGTTATTGATTCAGACCTCAAACGATAAAGATAAAAAGAGACATGATGAAGAATCGTTTGATCTGTTAGAGAACTTCTGGTTCTGTAGAAGACAAACCAGTCTACTGACATCAAGCTAACCATACGGAGGGTTACCTGAGACTCACCTGATCACAAACAGTCAGGTGAACCTCTGTCATATAGATAACACTTCTGATGTCAACAGGTATGGCCCTCTTATACCACAATGACTAACACACAGCTGGGTACTACCACATTACCTCCCTTTATCAGTTCTACAACTGTTTTCACAGCAGAGCTCAAAAAACAACCTCTCACTAAATAAGGGTCAGACAACACAGTTTTCATTAAACGACAAAGAACAACACTTTTCTCTATACAATCATAAGAGACGCAGTTTTCACAAAATTTACTATCAGAGAACTCCATTGTTAGAAAAAAACCTTTTGCAATTTTGTTTCTTAAACCAATTTGGGGGTTTTCAGGTTTTTAATTCCACACAAATAAAATAGTCAACAGTCCTAACTTTTCCTCCAGCCAATCAATCGATTCACACGGTGATCTGTCCGGCCTGTTTTTCAGACCCTTGTAAGTTGTATTGTGACAAAAATAATGTTTGTGATGTATTAGCACTTTACAGAAGTGGGGAGTGTTCTGACCCCTGTAATGGTGATTTCAGAACCCTTCCTGATCCCCTGAAGTGAATAGGGTGATATTCTGACTCGTTATGGTAGTCGTCAGTACTGTGCCTGATCATCAAAACCCACACAGAACTGTCCCTGATCACCAAAACCCACAACCCACACAGAACTGTCCCTGATCACCACAACCCACACATAACTGTCCCTGATCACCAAAACCCACACAGAACTGTCCCTGATCACCAAAAACCACACAGAACTGTCCCTGATCACCAAAACCCACCCAGAACTGTCCCTGATCACCAAAACCCACACAGAACTAGCTGTCACTGATCACCAAAACCCACACAGAACTGTCAAATGTCAAACGCTACGTATCACGATACTGGGGTCACGATCCAATACCTATCATAAAACATTTAGTAACACTAAACAGTAGAAGCAAAGAGAAAAGATATGTTGCAAGTTTTTAATGGCAATATTACAACAGGAAACAGACTTTGTCCAAAATGGGCATGACTTTAACGTTTCACAAAAGTCACGGTTTTTGACATGCATGTCAAGCCGGAGCCATCACTTGATTGCCATGTTGGATCGAATATAAGTAGACTTAATTCAGAAACGACGAAAATCCAGAAAATATCGTAGGTGTATCATGACTCCCAAAAATATTGTGTATCGTACCGTGTTCAAAATATCGTGATAAATCGTCACCCATTATATCGTTGCAGTCCCAGTGTTTTAATATTTCTGCAATGTCTGTTTGACCTACCCCATGTTGTCTTGCTCCTCTGCACACTGCCCCACAGCCTTGGTCACATTGACCAGTAGAGCCTGGTTAGTACCGGTCAGTAGGTTGACCAGGGGTGGGATTCCTCCAGACTTTCTGATGGCCAGACGGTTTGGTGGGTCCTTGGCTAACTCACCAAGGGCTCCAACAACATTTACTAGCACCTGTAAGAAAAGAAAAGAAACATTTTAGTAGGAAACATTTTTCTTCAATGCAGTTTTTTCAAAATGATTTTGATAAGCAAATTTTTAATCATTTTCAACATTAAAACTTTAAAATTCTATTTAATTTGATAAGATACAGAAAGAAAAAGAATTTTTTGAGGAATGACACACAGAGAGAAATTATAAACAATAAATCATTTTATTAAAATTCACTATCCCTTTTGCTGGGTCTTATTAAACACAAATATATGTACCTCCTCTGGTTGGTCGTTCAACAGAGACACCAGCATCTCTATGGCCTTGAGCTCCTGGAATCGTTGTACGTTCTCTGGACTAATAGCACATTTCCAGATGGCTCCAGTGGCTGCTGCAAGGAGCTCCTTGTTTTCTGTCTTCTGTAGCAACGAGACGAGCGGGTCCAGACCGCCATACTGTCTCACAAGGTCTCGGGTCTCCTTCTCCTCCGCACACTGGGGCAAGGGAGATAACCAGTGGTGAATTTCAAGTTATAGTTAAGAGAGAGAGCCCAAATAATTATCTACAGTATACAGGCATTGAATTATATATTAATTATTTCCCTGTTAGATGAATGTTATTATTCATACAATCATTGGTTGTGAGCATTGAAGGGAGTAAACTAAACCATTTCAGAACTATTCCCAGTGCTATTGCTGAAAAGTATTAAAGCTAGCTATAGTATATCTAAAATCAAGAGGTCTGTAGCCAGAATCACTGCAGCAGAAATGTTTTATAGTAAAAAGAAATGATATCATGTTTTTGTTGTACCTCTTAGTTATTTAAATGGTAAGCAACTCAAAGTCAGAAAGAAAAGAAAAAAAATATGAAACTCTTCTTTGTTGGAGATACGACACAGACCGCTGGGACAGTGAATTACTTGGAGATACGACACAGACCACTGGGACAGCGAATTACTTGGAGATACGATACAGACCGCTGGGACAGTCAATTACTTGGAGATACGATACAGACCGCTGGGACAGTGAAGTACTTGGAGATACGACACAGACCGCTGGGACAGTGAATTACTTGGTTTCAAATGTATACAGAATATCTTATCATCGCTATGTGAATAATAATTATATCAATACACATAAATTTGACGGATTCTCATAGAATATAGAAACGTCATTAAACAGACATTGATCAGAAATAATTATTACATATACTTTAAAAGCTAGTTTGATTCTTTAACTTCAACCCTCCATCTCCGACTCAATGTATGTACAAGGATGTAAGCAACACAACTGATGTATAACAGATCTCAATGAACCAAGATTTTATAAATAAACTAAAACCTTATTCATTAATAATACAGTCTACATTGAAACTTGACCTTTGAACTTTCATCAAAGGAAGATTTATATTAATTAGAAATAAATCCTTTTATTAATACCTTGAAGACTGCTGATGCACAATGCATTTGTAGTTCATCCGTTTGACTCTTGATATTCTTCACCAGATCTTCAATCATACCTTCTGTCCTTATAGCCAACCTGTAGCTCGGCTGTAAAATTAAACATCATCATCATCATCATCATCATCATCATACTTAAATGAAAAATACTAGATCATGATCAAAGTAGAAAAGAGACAGATAATACAGGAATCAAAAGTGTAGTAATATGTCTCGTGTGGAAAGTAGAAAACTTCACGGCAGAGAATGCAGAGTAAGTCATTAAAACTATGTATCTTCAATTTATTTTACGATTCATTTTTTATCACAAAACTTCTAGCCATTCAAAGTGAATTTTGTAACGTTGATTCATGAATGCATATCAACATATGTCAAGACAAACATGAGAATTCAAAACATATTATTAAGAAGAAATGTAACATAAAACTGCCATGAGGTGAGGAAGGCAGTGTCTGAAATATACTTCATATACATGGTACATACAAGTAGAAAGAAAACTACTTGCAAACCTTACAATTCACTAGACATCTTACTAACTTTTTCCCCCTTTTTTTTAACCCATTCTTTATATACAAAATATTAAACTGCCTGACCCTGATTGTATTAGTACCAAATTCTGTTGGCCGAAGTCATTGTATAATAAGACAACATGATCAGTATCATGAAGCTTACCTCTGAAGCGCATTCCTGTAGGGTGCCAACGACTGGGATGAGCATGTCCTCATGGACCGACTTGAGGAGTTTGGCGAGGAGAGGAATGGCGCCCGCCTTCCTCATGGCCTCCTTGTTCTTCTTACTCTTGCTGCAGCTCCACAGGGCCAGTGCTCCACATCGCGCCACCTCAATGTCCTTCTCTATCTCCGGGGTCATTTGGCTGGTCAGCAACACACAGTCCAGCAGGCCAACCTATACCACACAGCTAGTTATAATCATTGTTGAACTCAGGGAAGATGGAAAAAATTGTCTTAAAACATTCTGGTTCATAAAAAACTTAAGTAAATTTTACTTAAGTAAGTCAGAATTTTGTACTAAGTACTGAAATATTTTACTTAACTTAAGATTTCCTCTTAGTTGTATTCCTAAAGGTATTTAACCTTACTGTTTGTACAGTATTGTTGTTGGATGTATGTAACGAATAATTATATTTGGAGAAGATTATGTAAATATGTGCTTGCCATTCAGCAAAAATTTCTCTACAAAATTTACTAACTTTAAAACAAATTGTTAATCTTTGCAAATGTCCGTCCAATCTTGAACTATCAACTATATCCCTTACCAACTTCTTGATTCCTCCATGCTGCCTAACAGTTCGTCTTGCACGACGGAATTTTGCTACATTGGCAATGGTTTCAGCAGCCAAACATTTGAGGTCCTTGTCAGGGTCACGCAGGATCTTTACCATGGTCTGTAGTCCCCCGAGATCAGCTATTGCACGACGTATTTGAGTGTTACGGGAAATTTCTTTTAATATCTTTAGAGAACCGATCTGGAAAACAAAACAAATACATCAATCAATACCTGATGACTTGTGGACAATTCAATATCCGAGCAGAAAATTAATAAAATGAACAGAACAATTTTGACTTACAGATAGCCCCTTCCCATCTGAAAATAATCTCCATTTTCCCCAATTTTAATTTCTCATTCCCAAAAATGATTATCATACATAAAAGAATCTATCTGTTTATTTTTCTATTATAATTTCTGAGCAATGGAATCAACATTTTCTTTGGTCCAAATGCAAAATTAAATAAACATTTAAAATGCAAACAATGACCCAGGTTATAAGACGAAAGCACAATTATTAATGAAAAGAAAGGGTCTGGATGTATTGTTTTTAATTCTGGATTTTCTCAATTTTACGTGTTTTAATGGAAATTTCTAAACACCGTACAAAGTTCTGGTACCTTGCATTTGATGTCTTCTGTGTCGAGTAGGTTGATGAGGACCTCCAGTCCTCCCACATCTCTGATGGCCAACTGACATGTCTCCTGTGCCAAGTTGAAGTCACGCATCGCACACAGGGCTATGATTGTGGCGGTCTGGTTACCTCCCTTTAAAAAAGAATTCAAACAAGTGTACAGGAACCTGTTCGTTTATGTGAACAACCGGTACGTCCATTTATAAATGTAATATTTTCAGGTATAAATCCTGGCGGACCTGCAAAAGGTTATGCAGGCCTTGCAAGGCTTTGTTAAGGCTCGCTGGAAAGCAGCATCAGATTACTGAGTCCGATCTAATTTCATAAACGAACAACTCTGGTCCAATCAGTTCAACTGTTTGGATCGCGATAAACGAAAACGGCCCTGGACTATGGTGCTGGCTTTGTCTGATTACCTCCCTTCACATTCAAACTAGTGCACAGGACTATGCTGATGGCTGTCTGGGTTACCTCCCTTTAATAAGTCAAACGCGATCACAGGGCTATGGGGGCATGCCTGTCTGGTTACCTCCATTAAGTCAAACACTGAGCACAGGACTATGATGGTTAATGTTATTTTTGTCTTTGTATGGTTATTTCTTATTTCTATAAATGCAGTTTCAACTTGATATTTGAAGAAGTATTTGTATGAAACTATCAACAGACTTATCAAACTTTGTCCTGATGATCAGTGTAACCAGTAATGATAATCAGGACAATACCTTGAGATATTTGACAAGTTTCTGTATCTGCCAGTACTCGGAGGGGAGGTCAGCGTTGGTCTCGCTCCTCCTCTCCACGGCCTCCTCTTCCTCCTCACTCTCCGTAGAGCTCTCGCTGAACGAGTCCTCAGCATCTATAGGTGTCTTAGACTTCATCCTACAACGGGGACACTTAAGTTAAACTCAATCGACAACAACACCAGACACCGATATCACCTACATAGAGTCAGCCTCAAGTCAACCTACATAGAGTCCGCCTCAAGTCAACCTACATAGAGTCCGCTTCAAGTCAACCTACATAGAGTCTGCTTCAAGTCAACCTACATAGAGTCCGCCTCAAGTCAACCTACATAGAGTCCACCTCAGGTCAACCTACATAGAGTCTGCTTCAAGCCAACCTACATAGAGTCTGCTTCAAGTCAACCTACATAGAGTCCGTTTCAAGTCAACCTACATAGAGTCCGCTTCAAGTCAACCTACATAGAGTCCGCTTCAAGTCAACCTTCATAGAGTCTGCTTCAAGTCAACCTACATAGAGTCTGTCTCAAGTCAACCTACATAGAGTCCGCCTCAAGTCAACCTACATAGAGGCCGCCTCAATCAAGTCAAGCTTTATATACATGACACACAGACTCAAGCCCAACTCAGCTTGAGGCAGACCTTTATATTGAGTACTAACTTATTAACCCTTTCACCACTGTAGACCATAATGAACCCCTCCAAATCAATGCAAGGTAGAGTCCACTAAAGTTGCGTAGGGGTGAAAGGGTTAAATAAGTAAATATCTAAAATCACAAACATTGGTTGTCAAATTAAACAAATAAATGGACAAAGTGGTAAAACTATTTACCAGAATATAATTTTAAGATAACCAAATCTTACAAAATAAGTTGTTCAAGGAATACATGGATGATGATACAGGTGTTTTACTTTTATATTTTAGAAAATTTCTCCTTTTTCATGTTTGGAAAATTGACAGTGATTGAATACATGTATGTCAGAATCCATACATGTCTTTCTCTCTGTTAAAGAGCTGAGGATTTTCTGAACTCCTTTTTGTTACAGTGCATCAATTTTTTTCAAGTAGGAAATTAAATTGTTCTCTACTAGGAGCAAGATATTGATTTTTTCTTTTTTCTTTTTAGATTTATAATCATCCTTAGCTAATGTTCATAGATAAAGATAACCAAAAGATAATTTTTAAAACGCTACAAGGTTGTTAAAAAGGAAACATGCTTTAGTCCATTAGTGATACATAGTACTATAAACTCTATAGGCCGGGTGATCTAAGTATACCTTAATGTTCAAGAGACAAGCAACTTCTACCATTTTAAGAGTTGTATGCCCTCACAGCAGGGAAATAATCCATAATAACGTGACTTTTATTCTTGATGATTGGGTTTTTGAGTTCTTAAATTTACCTTGGTGTTGTTTTCTTCTTTTTCAGTCTTCTGTTTGAGTCACCTTGCCTCTCACTGTGAAAAAGAAAATTGCACAAATAAGGATCATATCCTTGAAAGAAACTTTAAGTTTGGGTCAGGATTAATGGTCACAGTTCATTGCTTACCATATTGACTGTATTTCTTAAATAGTGGCATTTATAAGCTATATCTACTATACCCCGATACACACTTACATGGTGCTCTTTGACAATTCAGAAAAGAGCTATTCCTCCGTACCTAAGGCCTAGTTTTCACCCGAGCATGTACTTGACTTACTCTACTTTGTATTCCTCCATGCCTAAGGCCTATAATTGACTTACTCTACTTTGTATTCCTCCGTGCCTAAGGCCTATAATTGACTTACTTTACTTTGTATTCCTCCATGCCTAAGGCCTATAATTGACTTACTCTACTTTGTAGTCCTCCATGCCTAAGACCTATAATTGATTTACTCTACTTTGTATTCCTCCATGCTTAAGGCCATACTTGACTTACTCTACTTTGTATTCCTCCATGCCTAAGGCCTATAACTGACTTACTCTACTTTGTATTCCTCCATGCCTAAGGCCTATAATTGACTTACTCTACTTTGTACTCCTCCATGCCTAGGGCGTATGATTGACTTACTCTACTTTGTATTCCTCCGTGCCTAAGGCCTATAATTGACATACTCTACTTTGTACTCCTCCATGCCTAAGGCGTATGATTGACTTGCTCTACTTTGTATTCCTCCGTGCCTAAGGCCTATAATTGACTTACTTTACTTTGTATTCCTCCATGCCTAAGGCCTATAATTGACTTACTCTACTTTGTATTCCTCCATGACTAAGGCTTTAATTGACATACTCTACTTTGTATTCCTCCATGCCTAAGGCGTATATTGACTTACTCTACTTTGTACTCCTCCATGCCTGAGGCTATAATTGACTTACTCTACTTTGTATTCCTCCATGCCTAAGGCGTATGATTGACTTACTCTACTTTGTATTCCTCCATGCCTAAGGCCTATAATTGACTTACTCTGCTTTGTATTCCTCCATGACTAAGGCTTTAATTGAAATACTCTACTTTGTATTCCTCCATGCCTGAGGCTATAATTGACTTACTCCACTTTGTATTCCTCCATGCCTAAGGCGTATATTGACTTACTCTACTTTGTACGCCTCCATGCCTGAGGCTATAATTGACTAACTCTGCTTTGTATTCCTCCATGCCTAAGGCGTATATTGACTTACTCTACTTTGTTCTCCTCCATGCCTAAGGCGTATGATTGACTTACTCTAATTTGTATTCCTCCATGCGTAAGGCCTATAATTGACTTACTCTCCTTTGTACTCCTCCATGCCTAAGTCCTATAATTGACTTACTCTACTTCGTATTCCTCCATGCTTAAGGCCTATAACTGACTTACTCTACTTTGTACTCCTCCATGCCTAAGGCCTTCCACTTGAGTGATGGTTCCAGACGTTTCTTCCGCTGTGTCTTTTGCTTTGTTTGCTTTTCTTTGTCTTGTTCTTCCATTTCTTTCTTCCTTCGCTGTATGTCTGTCCGCTGGGTAACCTGCTCATCATTGTCCATTGTGTCTTCATGGCGATGATCTGACAGCTTTTCGTTCTCCTCTCGCACTTTAAGGGAGAAATCCTGACCACCACAGAAATTAAAAATAAATGATGGATTTCTGAATCATTACCATTTTGGCTTCTTTTAAAAGTGCCCAACTTAATCAGCCACTATTATTTATAACATTAACTAAGATATTTTTCTTTTAAACATGAACATGATTCAATCATTCAAGATAGACTTGACATATTCTAGACAATTTTGTCCACAGTGAGACTAAAGACGGGCTACATAGAACTTTTCTGTTAATATTGTCCACCTGTATCTTTTTCTGGACATGTAATTTTCAATGAACCAATATTTTGACTTTTTCTTTTAAGGATTGAAACACAAAGAAAAACAATAAAATTATATGTGAGATATGAATTCCTAAACTCCAATGAAAAGTAGTGTCATTGTTACTATAAATAGTAGAGTGACCTTGAATTTGACCTTGAAATCCTGAAGTAGGGAATCATTTAAGGTAATCTAATACTAGACTTTTGTATAACGTTTTATCAAAATCCATTGAGAAATGAACGTTGCTAGAGTGATGTCACTGTTTAGGACAAAATAATAATTAAGTGAGGCGACCTTGGCTTTGACCTTGGAATGATTTAATACTAAGTTTTTCCAGGTATTCTCATATTTGACCTTTGTATAAAGTTAAGACACACTAGAGCGTTGACAGTGATTTGGAAACATACTCATATCAATGAACAGTTTGATCTATATAACAAGACCATTTCTCAAACAACATCCAAATCCAGATCTCCCAAGCTATTAATTAATAATGTACACACCCAGGAAAGTCTTTTATATCATGTTGATTTGTACCAAACAAAACAAAATAACAACATATCGCAACGTCATTAAACAGATATTACCTGATTATCAATCATTTCTGCAAACTTGGGACTTTTCTGTTTAAGGAGCAGAACCAGGTCACGGCAGGGCTCACCTTCTCTCTCATATTGCATCTCACCCAGACCGTCGGGTCCCTAGACAAGAGAAAATATTTTACATCTCAGACACAGTACTACATCTCACCCAGACCGTCGGATCCCTAGACAAGAGAAAATGTTTTACATCTCAGACACAGTACTAAATCTCACCCAGACCGTCGGGTCCCTAGACAAGGTGCTTAATTTCAGAAGATTTTTCCTGTCAAATGTTGTCAATATGAATAATAGATCATTGCGATGGATTATACAGATTTAAGATTTTTACTGAAGTGATCATCGATAAGTCGTTGCATAGTTACCAGTTAACAGCCTATATATTAGACCTTGTAACAACTGTATGTTGTGATACACTGCATATTTCCATAAATTGAAACAGCCTTACAAAGTATATAGTACAAAACTACAGGGAAACAACATCCATTCTATAAGTCATTACTAACTACTGTTTATCATTAAGGTTTATGGTCCAGTAGCGTTTTCTATGAATTGGATTAAAGAAAAATATAGGTCATACAAGTTTTTTCCTGAAATCTCACAACTGAACACCACGAACAGTGACAGCAGTGTTCAAACTTAATGGTAGACCCTTAGACTATCACCGTAAAAAGCAAGTGTTTTGTTAAGTCTCTCAGTTATTTCCTATGATGTGAGAAATACAGTAGCGAGAGAAAAAGTCCACTATGAAATTACTTTTCTGCCTTAATTATACAATTACATATTTTCTTTATTTCATCTTAATGAACACTAAACACGCAACTTAATGTTCTAAGTCAAGGACTGGTCTATTAAAATTTCAGTTGGTCTATAAGAAATCGAAATCTCTTAGACGTACATGTATTGTCTATGGTGTGTTAAGATCCTAAATTCTAAGACTGTGAAAGCAGATATAATGCAATCACTCAAATTTATTATTACACTGCTACTTGCTTGGATTATTAAACGTGAATAATTGTTCACAATTGCATGCAGGTTAATTTTACTACTACGATGAACAGAGGGGTGAAGTGTTACCTTGAAGGTGTAGTAGCCAGATGTGTTTGCCATTATGTAGAGAACACCGGTGTCGAAGGGTTGGACCTCAACGTAGGCGATGTCACCATGGAGCTGTCTGTGGGCGGGGGCACGACACCCATTCTCAAACACGAAGACAGGGCCTACAACATCACACCAATTAGGATTTAAAGTTAATCCTTTCTTTAGTCACTGCTAAATTTGAAATGATAGGTTTGATGCATGGACAAGATTAGAAAGCTTTTATATGAACGGATTGCATTTAAAAACATTTTTTTTGGTGAACCAAGCAAAACGTTTGCTTTTAATTATTGATACAGTGCTGCTTGTAATCTGAAAAAAGGAATACTTCCCAAGTCAAAGAGATCATATTTCTTTTTTTCATTTCTCACGTCATTCTCCATTTTAAATGCTGATAAGGTCATTCTAATGAGAAATCACAATTATTAAACCACATGTAGAAGTAAATTAAATCATGTTGATTTCTGATATTTAAACTAGATACATATTTCACTAACCATAGAAGCCAATGCTTTTTAAGACACAGGATTCCTCTGAGGGGCCGGACAATTCTCTTAAGTTCTTCACCTCTCCATCCACCGTAGAAGGATTGAGACGCACTTCTCTGAATAAGCAACAAAACAATAACAGTTACAAGGATATCATATAAGTTTTTACCTCTCTATCATATACTTTACAGGGATACCAAAATTACCATAAATTATTTTAATTATACCTCTCTGTCAAAGACATTACACAGATAAATAAAAACATATTTACCTCTGTCACATACCTTACTGAGCTATCATATAAATCTACATTTCTATGACAAAAATTAAACAGAAAACATGATTATGGTGTGAACTGGTCCAAAATTATAAGTATTTGGTGAATGTTTTCTGCTGATAGAATGAGATTTCAAATTTAACAAAACATTTTATCAATTTTTTGTTGCAGAGTCTGAACATGACTAACAATTGTGTTGAACCAGCCATTGGCAGTTGTTATTGCCAATTAATATGGATACTGCAAATGTTCCAATCTCCAAGTATTCAATTTATTGATTTAATAAATTTTCACTACACTATAGTGTTAATAATTAACACATATTTGTGATCCATTTCTATCACCTATTTTTATGAAAACTTACGCAATCAACATATTTATTTCTACAGATTTTACAGACACCTGCTTACTTTGATATGAGAGAAATGCTTGTGTTCATTAAGTCCTGGTCCAGTTTTGATAGCTGAAGTTTCAGCTTGAGTATGGCTTTTTTCTCCTCGATCTCCGCGGTGCGGTCTTCATTTCCCTCTCCCTCACTGCTTTGTTTGCTCAACTGTTCGATCTCCTTGGTGATCTCCTCTGTGAATCTGTAGATGGAGTTGTCTTCCCCTTCTACTGTAGCGAACCTGTCACCAAGTATGTTGGCTCCTGGATCTCTGTTGGCTGTGACATTGAAGTGTAAAAATGTTCAATGTAACAGCAGTATTACTCGGACACTGACACTTTAAACTCAACACCAGAAACAGTATAGAAAAAATCTAAAACTATTCCAATCTAATAGTTACACTAGTAAGTGTCCATTTAGGTAAATGATCCCTTACAAGTTACAATTATGTGTCTGCTCAATCCTTTTAATGGTTCGGCCATCTCATTCAGTTCACCATGCATCAACTGACTTTTTATCTAAATAGAGTCTATTATGAATTTTTTTCAAGAAAATTAAATGGTTCTGCATTTTAAATTTCTGAAATTGTTAAGTGACCAGAGCATATTTTCTCCCCAATTTTACTAGAAAGGAAAGTCTCAAAATCCCCCCTATCTCATCTAGACCTTAATTAAACATTTTCCGATTCCATGACTTAATTTGAAATGATATACAATGATAATGACCTTCTAGGCAGGCTCTGACTTCGTGTAGTTTTCTGTCGCCTGCTGACTGAGAGACCTTCTCCGCCCACTCCAGACTCATCACACAACACTGATAGGATGAGGCATTTATCTTCATCAGCGAGAACAGGGGGTTCTCTTTATCAGCCATCTCATCAGATACCAAGTCATCCCCCCTGAATAAGATAAGATATTTAAGTTATATCAAGTCATTTACAGTAATCTCCCCTTTTATGATTAAAATTATATATTTATTGGAATGTAAGAATTTTATATCATTATCACTTTATATATATTTGTATGTCTTCCATCATGGCAAGCTTATATTGAAAAAAAATGAATCAATTGGTTGAAATACTTGTGTAGTGGATCATGGATTTATTAAAAGTACATTTGTTCTACCGAGGCTCAAATGTGTATAAAGTGGACAGATTGGCTAAGGGACATAACACATACTCAGTATCAATGTAACTATAGATAGTACAAGTTACATACCGTTCTGAACAGCCTGCTGCAGAAAACTGGTTTGGTGTTAATGAGGATTGCCATTTTAATGGTTTTTTGAACACAAGTTTTGATTCTGATGAGAATTTACTGCTGTATCCATCAATAAACTGTACAATGCAATTGAGGAGTTCTTCATTAATTTTTGTGAACTCCAGTTTGCCTCCGGTTCCGTCTTTGGCCGACGTCCATTGGGCCGCCCTGGTAAACGCCTGACCCATCCTGGTGGTCTGTCAGGCTTGTTCCCAGGAAATCTTTTCTACAAATATATAACAAAAAGAACTTGATAGTAAGAACAATCATTTCTTCATTGTTCAAAAGCACATACCCGTTATACCAAATATACCAAAGCAGGAAAAATGGTAGTGCAAGTCCCTCTGGGTTTGAGTCAGCAACCCCACATGATCCTAGTTTGTCGCTAACTGATTGGGATAATGGGAAAATTTTCCCTGAAGTAAAGCTGGAAAGCTTAATAGTGATCATATATATATACATTTAAACTATCTACGATTACGTAGCTACTGACGTAAAGATGGTAAAGCACTAGCCACATGCTACCTGCGGCTTGGCAGAATTTATCTTTAGCTCATTCGGTAGAGCATAAGACTAGTAAACCCGAGGTCCCGGATTCGACTCCTAATGAACGGATCATTATTAGATGAAGACATTGAAACAAATATTGAAATAATGACCTTGCATTTATCTGTTTATATTAATGAAATACATAACATACTGTAGTATTCTTGTTGTTGTACACACTATCTATTATTAAAGTCATCGACAACAGTCGCTTGCTTCCAGACGGACAATTTCTGCTGTTTGTTAACTTCATAACTGCTGCACACTAACACAGTGACATTTGACTAACACAACTGCCAGTACTTCATATCAACAGAACAGTCACATTTTTTTCATACACTCGACAATCAATAGCTTTAAATAATATAACGTTTTCATCAAATGAGTGTACCTTAGTCTGGTTTAATAAGTATCAGCTGAATTGCACATTGAACATCCTTAACTCGTCTCTTTGCTTACCTTTCCTCTTCGTAACTCGATGCAGACAGCTCTGTAAATACCGCGTCGTTGCTAAGGTCACAGCGCAGGCGTAGCCGGAAATCCACTTATTCAAGGGACGTAACCGTGGCACACCCTCTGAAGCCTAGGTAGCACGTCCCATTATAAATAACGCTCACAAATGGGAAAAATGCATAAGTAACATTTAAAAGCCTACTTTTGATGTTAAAAAGTAATAAATTCCACTTTGCACTAAAGTATTAAAGCCACTTTGGCCGTCTCTGTGGAGTATATAACAAGATAGATTTTGTTTAGTATCTGTAACTTGAGATATTCTTCTTTTAGGTAATGACAAGTCTTAGTTATTAAGCATGAATTCCATACGCTGGTTAATAATCTTGATTCTATGAGACAAGGAGAGTAATTATTGTTAAAAAGGGTATTTATGCGAGTCTGTTGCTGTCTGTAGAAGGTACATACACTGAAGATCACAGTAAAATATTTATAATTACCCATAAAACCAGAACAAGAAGGATGATATGAAACTCTTCAAAGGGAGGACACACAGGCAAATCAGCAACAACATGGCGGTGAAGGCCTGGACTAGTCTGTCGAATCAGGTGGAACATACCCCAAGTGTTAATAGTTTTAAACACAGACTCAACAAGTTCTTGTCGGGTTACCCTTGTAAATTCCATGCTTCTTGCTATTAGCATTCCTGATCAGATAGCCTTGTGGAATGTTTAATCATGATTTAAACTAATAAATTACAAGATAACTGAAAACTGTATACGCAACGTAGGTCATGCATTACTATGGTGAACAATAGTTTTACTATAGATTATGAAGCGGCATTTCAGACAAATGAAAATAAATCGTTTTCTAAAGCAAAATTAAAAAATATATTCCTTTGATCATTTAGTTTAACATTCCCTTTATAAAGGTATAAAAAGATCAATTTTTAAAATGAAAATTGGTGCCATTTTTTAGTTGAAAATACCACACGAAACCACTTCAGTCTTAACAAATTTTTAACAAAACAAATATTCTGACAATTTCATTGTCAAATAAAAGCATGATTATGTACAAATCTCAAAATGTATGCCTCTGACAATTAAGTAAAGGAACTTTTTAACACATTGATGTGAAATTAAAAAATATTACATAGAAATTGGTTGTGTGTTTTTTAGGTAAAAATGGTACGTAATTTAGTTTTTCCCATTGCTGTACAGGTAAACAAGCCTTGACACGTGTTCACCGATACGTCTACCGTATTCACGGCTGTATCATGGAAGTCTCTTGGTTATATCCTGATAATTGTCACACATAGCCCGCACAATGTATGTTGCTCATGATGTGTGGATGCCTTCAAGATGACGGGAGAGTGTTGGCAGAGGAAAGTCAGTAGGATGATTCCTGAAACCATTAGAGGGAGTACCACTGGTAGACTGGTCCCTCAAAACTGAAATTAGGTACCGAGAGTCTGAATAATCTTATTGAAAAGGCGAACAAGAGGGACATTCGGGTTGTCGGGTTCGGATTTCTGTTTTTATTTTTCTAACTGACACCCATGTTTGCTATTTTATGTTTTCTGTCCTGCAGAACCAAGTGCGATAGTCCGAAATAACTTGTTATCTCCCTTTTGAAAAAATAAATGGAAATGCCTGATATTTCAAAGGGAGGTAGTCTATTGTTTCGAACTACAAATGTGAGTATAATACCGTCAGCTGTTTACGGATACTTCAGGGTTAAGACAGATAATATCCGTCAGAGCAGGCTACACTTCCCCTCGATGTAGGTCATACGATAAGGAGGGACAATGAGTTACTAGGACAGTGGTGGTGTTGGGATCTCAACAACATGTTCAATGACAAACACTCACACTGTTGATATCTATCTCATTACGTCCCGTGCACTAACTAATGGGAGGACACCAAACTATCGATCGGGAACCGTCTCGTTTACGGAAAGTGCCGACGGTTCCCGATTGCCAAACTATTTGTCCTGATATAATAGATATTATGTCAGGAAACTCCTTCAAAAAGTGTACAGTGACGTTGCTAGAAGGTGAGGTGAGCTACTATCTGAAATATCTAAGGAGAAAGATCACAAAAAGAACAGGAACGTAGAGGTTCCCTCCATTTTTCAAACACTTTAAACAAAAAAAAACAAAAAACGAAAATGGTAATTTCTGCAGTGTCTCCGAGTGAAGCATGTGATACCATTACCGCTGGTTTTAAAAGCAAACATATTCCTCCCCTAAATATACCATCATACCACAGGTACTAGCCTCGTCTGTGGATACATCTATAATATATGGGTGTATTGACAGACGAGGATAGTACCTGTGAATTATCGTCTCTTGTGAGCAGGTATTGATTGTTACGTCATTGGTTTGTGAGAGTAACGTCATCAATTTTTGAGAAAACGACGTAATTTTCTCACACAAGCCAATGACGTAACAATCAATACCTGCTCACAAGTGGAAATAACTCTGCAATACGCAAAGACGGAATACCCTGCCTTCTGCACACATACACACATGCACGCATACACAACACACATGGAGGCACGTCCTAAAATGACCTAAGCTGTTGATAAGACGTTAATTCCTACGTTATAGAACAACAAGTAACAGTACACTGAACACCTCTGAAGTAGGGGATAGTGAAATCTCTCAGAAAGGATCAAGGAATCATACACAGTTGATCGTCCTTTAATATTTAGTAGTTTGGTTTAGTTTGGTTTACATATGTTTAACGTCCTATTATAATAATTAACAGCTAAGGTCATTTAAGAACGTGCCTCCATGTGTGTAGTGTATGCGTGTTTGCGTGTGTGTATGCAGGAGACAAGATATGTTGGTAAGCTTGCCTCCTTGTGATAGCGCGGTTCTGATGTCGACTTTAAAGTGCTATCTCACTTAAATACCATGCCGAAGGCACCCAGCACAGCATTCCGTCCGGTCACATAAAACTGACAACGGGTGAACCAGTTGTTGCCATTCCCCTAAATGCTGAACGTTAAGCAGGAATAACAACTACCATTTTTAAGGACTTTGGTATGTCCCAGCCTTGAGACAGAGCCCACTGCCTTCCTCACCTGGCTAACGCTCAAAATTCAAGCCAAAAGTGAGATGTTGCCAGGTGAGGCGCTAGGAAATAAAAGGTATTTAGAAGTAGAAGGAAAGTTAAAGATCCCAAATATTGCAATGGGTGCAGCAGATTTATTAAGGTCGCTTTTGTGTCCCCAAATAGAGGACACCAAAGCAAATCCTCAATTCTGCAGGGGGTTATAACATTAGTCGCCTCTTACGATACACATGCAGTGGGTAACAACAGGTGTATTCTTTTCCCGATCTCCACCTGCAGGGATGATTAAGTAGTAGATAAAGTATGCCAAAAATTAACTTAACAACATCGTACAGCTGTTTCGTCCTCTAGGACTCCTCAGTGATGCTAGGGGCCAAACACTGGATCATAAAGCTGTTTCGTCCTCTAGGACTCCTCAGTGATGCTGGGGGCCAAACACTGGACCATACAGCTGTTTCGTCCTTCTATGACTCTTCAGTGATGCTAGGGGCCAAACACTAGACCATACAGCTGTTTCGTCCTCTAGGACTCCTCAGTGATGCTAGGGGGCCAAACACTGGACCATACAGCTGTTTCGTCCTCTAGGACTCCTCAGTGATGCTAGGGGCCAAAACACTGGACCATACAGCTGTTTCGTCCTCTAGGACTCCTCAGTGATGCTAGGGGCTAAAACGTTGGAAATCCATATTGTTCTAAACTACTGTTGCACAGAAGGAGAGGTGCATGGACTCATAAAAATAAAAACAAAACTTTCGAGCGCTAAGTCTAACCCTATTTAGATCTACGGCAGCCAAGACCACAGTAATTAAATTGTAATACAGTATCACTCTTCAAAGCGTAAGCGTGGTCATGGGTATACAGTAGTCCAGACTATTACAATGTTGAGTTTGAAGATATGACGAAAACTCTGGACAAACCATTGGATTTTCTTCCTGTTAAAACCACACTATATTCGCTTTCTGTCTGTAATTACGTGCAGAAAATAAATTTGAAGATGCGACACAATTCAACTAATTCAGCCTGTTTGGACCGATAGTCCCGACTCTCCGGTAACTAGGAACCTGTTTGTACCGATAGTTCCGACTCTCCGGTAACTAGGAAGTTTATGAAAGTCATATTTACCAGCAACAGGATAGACGTATTATCCTAACGTTTATAAGGAAAAATCGTCGAAGCTAACATACCAACGAACTTCGGGTACAATAGTATGTCACAATTTTTACAGTTATTCTAGACTCATTGCCTCCGAGATTTTCAGCTACATGCTTTGCGTTGAACGTAAAATAACTCCTCTTCATGCATGCTATCGTTCTACGTCCCCATAATCTAACGTCCGGTTGTGGTAATCTCTGTGTTAGTGAGACTCGTCTGAATCCTTCAGCTGCTGATGATGACATCCATACTGAAACTTTTCCCACAGTCTTTCGCAAGGACAGACAGCATAGACGAGGTGGTGGTGTTCTTATTTATACTAGGAATAACATAATTGCTATACGTAGATTAGACCTGGAATCTGATGATGTTGAGGTTGTCTGGACAGAAATTAAGTTGCAACATAAACAAATGCTTGTAGGATGCTTATGTAGGGCTCCAAATTCCTTAGTTAACTACTGGGATAAGTTAGATGAAATTCTTGAAAAAATCTCTGATCTGAATATGAGTGTCTTCCTACTTGGTGATATTAACCAGAATATGCTGAATTTGACCCCAAATTCTCACCTGAAAATATTGATGATAAAGTATGGATTAAATAATATTGTAAATGAACCTACAAGAATAACCTCAACATCATCAACTTCCCTTGATGTTATATTGACCAATGACAGTAATTAGGTAATGTAACTGTGGACCCACCATCACGTACTGAGCAATGTGCTTTTAGTACCACAATTCCATTTAAGACACTAAGGAAAATTGCTTTAAAAAAAACTTTTGATATATTTTAATAATGCAGATTTTGCCAGTGCTAATACTTATTGATCAACAATTGACTGGGATGAAGAGCTGAGTAATATTGATGATTTTGAAATCTTAAATGAAATTGTATCCAATAAGCTAATGACTTGTATTGACAGATTTGTACCACACACGACAGTGACAATTATACCTAGATGATAAAAGATGGATGAATAATGAAATCCGGCTGAAAATGAGGCAGAGAAATAGGCAACATTATAAGGATAAGCAAATAAATACTGCCACATCGTGGAATAAATACAAACAATTACGTAATTCAGTTATTTCAATGATTAGAGATGCGAAGCATAAATACCTTAGCAAATTACATAATTCTCTTATTGACAAAAATATCCCTCCAGGTAAATGGTGGAGAATTGCCAAATCTGTTGTTACGTCTAAAAAGAAAACTGATACTGATTATCCTTTGGAAATTAATGGTGAATTGAAAGTGCATCCTGTAGATAAGGCGGACTCATCTAACTATTTTTTCACATCTATTTCTACATCAGATAAAACTATTGAAGACATCCCTCCAAATCCTCCTCCTTTCCCTCATCAACTATATAATATCAATATTACTGAGCAAGATGTCCAAAAGAGCCTGCAGGTCCTGATGCAGGTAGGTTTATCAAAGGTGTATCTGAATCTCTTGTAAAGCCATTACATATTCTTTTTAATGAATCGGTGGAATCCGGTCAATTCCCTAAGGTCTGGAAAAAAGTCAATGTCACAGCTGTATATAAGGGCAAAGGTGAGAGAAGTGACCCATCAAACTACAGACCTATTTCTATCACTCCTCTGTTTAGCAAAATGCTTGAAAGAATTATGTTCAAATATTTGTTTAACTGTCTTTCAATAAATCATATAATTTCTAAGAACCAATCTGGATTCCTCCCCCAAAGATTCTACAGTTAACCAGCTATTAGCAATATATGATTCAATTATCAAGCAACTTGATAGAAGAAAAGAGGCCAGACTTGTGTTTTGTGATATTAGTAAGGCCATCGATAGCGTCTGGCATGATGGACTTGTGTACAAATTGAAAAAATATGGTATTGAAGACAATTTTCTTAATAGGCTTTCTAATTATTTAACTGATAGACAATAAAGAGTAATAATTGAAGGGTACAAGTCTTCTTGGCGTACACATACAGCCGGTGTCCCACAGGGCTCAGCCCTCGGGCGATATTTATTTCTTTTATATATAAATGACCTAGAAAAAGAAATTGAGTCAAATGTGAAATTTTTTTGCAGATGATACCTCACTGTTTGTACTTATAGAAAATGATAACAATGCTGAAATTTTAAATAATGATGTCAATAGAATATCTATCTGGGCTCATAGATGGGGTATATTATTTAATCCTAGTAAAACAGAAGCTCTTCTTGTATCAAATAAATTAAATGCAGAGGAAATGCATCCTGATCTCACATTTCGTAACAATTCTGTAGTAAATGTAAAACAACATACACATCTGGGTATTTTTTTAACAGCCATGGTTTGTGGTCTGATCACATCAATTTCTTATATAATAATACATGTAATAAGATGCATATATTTAGGTCACTCAAACACAAACTTGATAGGAAATCTCTCGAAATGATATACAAGTCAATGCTAGGAGACACCATACATGTATATATATGTATGTGTGTATGTGTGTATGTGTGTGTGTGTGTGTGTGTGTGTGTGTGCGTGCGTGCGTGCGTGCGTGCATGCATGCATGCATGCATGTATGTATGTATGTATGTATGTATGTATGTATGTATGTATGTATGTATGTATGTATGTATGTATGTATGTATGTATGTATGCATGCATGTATGTATGTATGTATGTATGCATGCATGCATGCATGCATGCATCTATGCATGTATGTATGTATGTATGTGTGTGTGTATGTATGTATATGTGTATGTATTCACGCATGCATGTATGTATGTTTGCATGTGTGTAGTATGGTGTCTCCTATCATCATTGGCACTGATCTAATTATTATGTTCCTAAAAGCATGTTCATTATGTAAATATTCATAGTTTATTACATTGCTATTGTTTGAGATGTACCTCCTGGGAGAGGGCTTGTATAGGCTTTGCCTGTTGCCCAATTGCGATTAAATCTGATTGATTTATTAAAATATTTTGAAATGAAATGCATCTGAAATGTTAAACATGTTCTAAAACATCTGCCTTCAATAGTTTGAAGAGAGATTCTGTCTCTAGCTGAATAATTTGAAATTTACAAACAATATAAACCTATCAAAATTCAACATTTTTTAAAAAACACCTGTGTCCATTAGTTTGAACTTGTCTTTCACAAAGCCTCGGATCCGTCTCTGAAACAGTCAGATATAACTATCCTGTCTGCCCTATCTACACACTTTCCTCCAGATGAATTTTAACGCTTCTCTCATTTCCGGTATTCGAAAAGAATAAACGACAGGATTACAAGCGGAACACAGACAACCTAAAGACAGCAAGGGCATAAAAGTGGCTGGTATAATGTCCTCCCCAGATAAACCATGGACAAGAGAATACCCAGAAGATGGCGCTGTCGTGACACTATGTAGAGATGTGATTATACTTAAGGTGACCATTCCCCGTGTTTCCTTGGTAACTCTCTCTACAGTTGTATTGATACGTTGCCTCCTCTTTTTATGCCTCCATAGAATTCCTATATTTGTGCAGGTACAAAAGACGTTGAACACCAGCAAGGATATATGCAATATACCAAAGTACACCAAGATGATGGGCAGTTTCTCTTTAAATATGTTTGATAAGGTACACTGTTCGTTAATGTCAAAGGTCTGCAACGTGATAAACGGTATCGCGTTCGCCGTTACCGCGACAAGGAAAGTACCGAGAACAATTTTGACAAGAAGAGATACATTCTTTGTGATGGATTTCCACGCAGCGCTTCTGAAGAGTAGTAAACGGTCGAGTGAAATAACGGAGACTTGGAAAGCAGAGCACGTGGCTATGGCTGTCATAATGAACATACGAGAGAGGCAGAACCAATAGTTATTCTGATCTTTGCTGGACAATTTTATTGCTGCGGAAAACACAAGTGCAAGCCCAACACTAACGTCCGTCAAACCGAGGCTCAGGATATGTAGGTAGACAAAGTTAGAAGATTTGACCTTGGTGAAAAAGACCGTTACGACCACTGGTATATTGAGGGTGAATACAATACACCCTGCAAATACAATCACATACATTGTTTGTGGAGGATAGACATCAGACTGGACACAGTCACCAGATAGACAGCCGTGAGTTCCACTTGTCATATTTGATGCATTGGTAGGTTTCAGTAACATTGTTGTCGGCTTGTCATAAAGTGTGCCTAAATAGAAATAAAATGTTATATATATATGTATTTAACCAATTTAACGGGGATATGATACGCCAGATCTATCAAAGAGACAAATGAAATGGATCGACCAATGATACGGAAGCTTTAGGTTTGTGACGGAGGAGCTGGATATTGTTTGATGGTCACAGATGCTGACAAGAAACATACACTAGGCTATAAATGGTTAGTGAAAGAACCATCTCCCAAACCAAACCGCGTCATTTCTAAATCAGTAAAATGCGTTTGTGTAGGAGGATCGTTAGCTCGGTTGATTAATTATGATTCAAGACTTGAGCCATTTTCATCAGGTCTTGTGATTTCTTCAAATAAGTATACCCACCATAGAGAGGAATGACATAGTTTTTAAACACGACACAGTACGGGTTTGTCGTCGTCTTAATAAAAAATAAAAGTTTCCTAGGATGTTGCTCAATGTATATGTGGAAAAATACTCAAGTAATCGGGTTTGTTTTTCCTTCAACTTTATGAAAATGCCGTAAACGTGCTGTTGCTTGGTAAAGTTGCACAAAATACTAGATTTTATCGTGAATTGATGAGCTCTGGTAGCTTTTAAACGTCAACGCTATAATTTAGCCTGGATTCCTGAAATTACGAACGTTAAACCGGTTATCTAAATGTGGATTAGTTTATTATTAGCATAAAAATATTATTAAAACCGTGATGTTGCTAGTTCATGGTGCGGTGAAGAATTGGTAGTCAGGAACTAAGAGAAAATCATTATCATTTCTATTTTCTTTCCAAAGCAAAGAAATTTTAATAATGATCAATCGTTATGCATGCGCGAAATTGGTAAAATGAGTGAGGCATGGGGTTTAGTTCATTGGTGCCATTTTATTTTAGTAAATGTATCTTAACAGTGACGTCATTTTTTTTTTATTATTGACGACATTCTTTCAAACCTACATGTCATTTAGTGGTGGCATTTTACCTAAATAACCGCATCTTGGTGAATTTCTTTGCTAGCTGAAATAATTCTATCTAAAGTAAGCAATCGAATTTTATTCTCATTGGTTGTATTCTATTTTTAGTAATTTCAGTTTATTTATATTTATTTTATTTTTAATAACTTAGGTTTATTTTTTATGTGGTCTATTTTAAGTCACTTCAGTTTAGTTTTCTGTATTATTTTTAGTAACTTTAATTCATTTTTAATGAAAGCATTCTATCTAAATTACATCATCTATCTAATTTAAGGGCTGAACTACACATCCAAATTTGTAATGGTGTATTGTTTGCATAGCTATATAATCAATACATCTTAACCACAAACTCATATCTGTACAGGGCTGGAGTAGTAGATAATCCTCATTGTTATTTTTGTAAATCAGACATCGAAACAATAGACCATGTATTATGGGAGTGCAATTAAGTTCAGAATTTATTACCAAACTTGGAGTTTTTATTAGATGGTTTTTTTTTTATTCCTTTTGCTTTTAATAAGGAAACATTTACCGGAACTCGATACATGGTAGATAACCAAATTATTCTAATTATTAAATATCATATTTACAAAGCAAGATGCCTAGAAAAAGCCCTTTTAATAAATGGCCGTAAAAACTGTATAAAAGAGACTTATGAGATACACAAATATATTGTAAATGGGAAAGACGAAAAATATAGACATACCTTCCAAAAAGACTGGGAAATTGGTAAAACCTTCTCCTAAAACCCCTTAATTTCATAAGTTATATGTAGAGAACCAATTTAGGGGTACCAATAATTAATTCAGCTGATATAATATAATTATTAAAACTGTTATTTTGCTATTGATGATGATGATGATGATGATGATGATGATGGTGGTGGTGGTGGTGGTGGTGATGATGGTGGTGGTGGTGATGATGGTGGTGGTGGTGGTGGCGAGGGTGGTGGTGGTGATGATGGTGGTGGTGGTGATGATGATGGTGGTGGCATTTTACCTAAATAACCGCATCTTATCCTTGTGGTGAGATTATTATGCTAAGTGAGGAATTCTATCTTAATTAAGCAATTGGATTTTATTCTGATTAGTTGTAATTTACTTCCGGTTTATTTCATGTATTCTAGTTTTAGTATTTTGAGTCTATTTTTATGTATTTCTTTTTAGTAACTTAAATTCCTTTTCAATGACAGCATTCTATCTAAATTACATCATCTATCTACTTTAAGTATTTGACTACACATCCAAACTTGTTATGGTGTATTTTTGGCATAGATATATACTAAAATTGCACAACACGACTGATGTTCCTAGGTTACATCAGAGTCATTCCTTACCTTATATCAGAACGAGTTATTTCTTCCCTTGTCCGTGTTCGACTAACTTCTTGTGGACAAAGGTTAAATACATTTATTTGAAATACTCTAAATGATGAGGTAGAATCATCTTTTGTTCCGATCGGAAATATTGAAAATTTCTAAAAGATCGGAACAAAAGATTATTCTACCTCATTATATGGAGTATATGGAGTATAATTAGCCTACACGGCCTCATTATATGGAGTATAATTAGCCTACACTATCTATTATAGTGTCCAACGTTAGTGACGAAGATAGCAGATATTTTCTGACGCTATTCGGAATCGTGCGTGTCGTGTCCTATTAATCTTGCCGCATCAATCATGGGTTATGGCTCCACGTGATTTTACCAGTGAACGTTGACGTCAACGCATTATCGCTAATGACGACTTCAGTCAGCATACAATGTTCCTTTCTTCTTAGTTTATTTCGATATATCTGCCATTTCCATTTAAATGATTAATAAAGTACATACAAATTGTGGTTGGAATATTGCAACCTCGAATATACTTTTATGTGCCAAATGTTGCAATACTCTATAACCTTATGATCCATGCGCTGAATTACTTTATTCGCACTGTAAATGCTGTGGTTTGCATTACAATTCTATCTTTTTTTTGGAGTGTTATTTGTATTCGAACTCTTGTGATTATGCCCAGACAATGATTGCGTCCGATTGTACATAAGTACGTCAAAGACGTTCTGGGGTACATAAGTACGTCAAGGACAACAATGCTCTCTCCGGGGGTACATACGTACGTCAAGGACAACAATGCTGCGTCCTGGGGCACATAAGTACGTCAAATACGTCCTGGGGTACATGAGTACGTCCAGGACAACAATGCTGCGTCCTGGGGCACAAAAGTACGTCAAAGACGTCCTGGGGTACATAAGTACGTCAAGGACAACAATGCTGCTTCCGGGGATACATAAGTACGTCAAGGACAACAACGCTTAGTCCTGGGGTACATACGTACGTCAATGACAACAATGCTGCGTCCTGGGGCACATAAGTACGTCATTGACAACAATGCTGAGTCCAGAGGTACATAAGTACGTCATTGACAACAATGCTGAGTCCAGAGGTACATAAGTACGTCAAGGACAACAATGCTGAGTCCGGGGTACATACGTACGTCAAGGACAACAATGGTTCGTCCTGGGGTACATACGTACGTCAAGGACAACAATGCTGAGTCCGGGGTACATACGTACGTCAAGGACAACAATGCTGCGTCCTGGGGTACATAAGTACGTCATTGACAACATTGCTTAGTCGGGGTACATAAGTACGTCAAGGACAACAATGCTGAGTCCAAAGGTACATAAGTACGTCAAGGACAACAATGGTTCCTCCTGGGGTACATACGTACGCCAAGGACAACACTGCTGTGTCCAGGTGACATAAGTACGTCAAGGACAACAATGCTGTGTCATGGGGTACAAAAGTACGTCAAGGACAACAATGCTGAGTCCTGGGTACATAAGTACGTCAATGACAACAATGCTGTGTCTGGGGCTACATACGTACGTCAATGACAACAATGCTTCGGCCTGGGGTACAAACGTACGTCAAGGACAACAATGATGAGTCCGGGGGTACATAAGTACGCCAAGGACAACAATGCTGTGTCCGGGGCTACATACGTACGTCAAGGACAACAATGCTGTGTCCGGGGGTACATCAGTACGTCAAGGACAACCATACTGATTAAAGGAGTACATAAGTACATCAAGGACAACAATGCTGCGTCCTGGGGTAAATTAGTACGTCAAGGACAACAATGCTGCGTCCTGGGGTACATAAGTACGTCAAGGACAACAATGCTCTCTCCGGGGGTACATACGTACGTCAAGGACAACAATGCTGCGTCCTGGGGTACATAAGTAGGTTATTGACAACAATGCTGGGTCGGGGGTACATAAGTAGGTTATTGACAACAATACTGTGTCCGGGGCTACATACGTACGTCAAGGACAACAATGCTGAGTCCAGAGGTACATACGTACGCCAAGGACAACACTGCTGTGTCCGGGTGACATAAGTACGTCAAGAAAACAATGCTGTGTCATGGGGTACAAAAGTACGTCAAGGACAACACTGCTGAGTCCTTGGGTACATAAGTACGTCAAGGACAACAATGGTTCGTCCTGGGGTACATACGTACGCCAAGAACAACACTGCTGTGTCCGGGTGACATAAGTACGTCAATGACAACAATGCTGTGTCCGGGGCTACATACGTACGTCAAGGACAACAATGCTGCGTCCGGGGGTACATAAGTACGTCAAAGACGTCCTGGGGTACATAAATACGTCAAGGACAACACTGCTGCGTCGTGGGCTACATAAGTACGTCAAGGACAACAAGGCTGCGTCCTGGGGTACATAAGTACGTCAATGACAACAATGCTGTGTCCGGGGGTACATGAGTACGTCAGGGACAATAATGCTGCGTCATGGGGTACATACGTACGTCAAGGTCAACAATGCTGTGTCCTGGAGTACATAAGTACGTCAATGACAACAATGCTGCGTCCTTGGGTACATAAGTTCGTCAATGACAACAATACTGCGTCCGGGGGTACATCAGTACGCCAAGGACAACAATGCTGCGTCCTGGGGTAAATTAGTACGTCAAGGACAACAATGCTGTGTCCTGGGGTACATGAGTACGTCAAGGACAACCATAATGAGTATAGGGGTACATACGTACGTCAATGTAAACAATGCTGAGTCCGGGGGTACATAAGTACGTCAATGACAACAATGCTGCGTCCTGGGGTACATAAGTACATCAAGGACAACAATGCTGCGTCCTGGGGTAAATTAGTACGTCAATGACAACAATGCTGCGTCCTGGGGTACATAAGTACGTCAAGGACAACAATGCTGCGTCCTGGGGCACATAAGTACGTCAAAGACGTCCTGGGGTACATGAGTACGTCCAGGACAACAATGCTGCGTCCTGGGGTACATAAGTAGGTCATTGACAACAATGTTGGGTCGGGGGTACATAAGTACGTCAAGGACAACAATGCTGAGTCCAGAGGTACATAAGTACGTCAAGGACAACAATGGTTCGTCCTGGGGTACATACGTACGCCAAGGACAACACTGCTGTGTCCGGGGCTACATAAGTACGCCAAGGACAACCATACTGAGTATAGGGGTACATAAGTACGTCAAGGACAACAATGCTGCGTCCGGGCGTACATAAGTACGTCCAGGACAACAATGGTTCGTACTGGGGTAAATTAGTACGTCAAGGACAACAATGCTGCGTCCGGGGGTACATCAGTACGTCAAGGACAACAATGCTGCGTCCTGGTTTACATAAGTACATCAAGGACAACAATGCTGTGTCCGGGGGTACATAAGTACGCCAAGGACAACAATGCTGTGTCCAAGGGTACATAAGTACGCCAAGGACAACAATGCTTCGTACTGGGGTAAATTAGTACGTCAAGGACAACAATGCTGCGTCCGGGGGTACATCAGTACGTCAAGGACAACAATGCTGTGTCCGGGGGTACATAAGTGCGCCAAGGACAGCACTGCTGTGTCCGGGGGTACATAAGTACGTCAAGGACAACAATGCTGCGTCCGGGGGTACATCAGTACGTCAAGGACAACCATGCTGAGTATAGGGGTACATACGTACGTCAATGACAACAATGCTACGTCCTGGGGTATATAAGTTCGTCAATGACAACAATGCTGCGTCTGGGGGTACATAAGTACGGTAAGACGGTCAAGATTCGGCGTTTTGATTGGTTATTAACGAAACATTTATTTGAGTCATGCAACCCTGATTCATTGTTGATATGTTCTGAAAGAGCGTTGATGTCTGAGTCAGTTGTACTTGTATCTTATACCAGAACGAGTGATTTCTGATAGACGAACAGTTATATATAATTATATTCGAAAACATGAATAATATATACTTAGTTACAGCAGAGTCATCTCTTACTTTAAATCAGAATGAGTGTTTTCGTCTCTTGGTCTGTGTTCAAAGTAACTTCTGATAGACAAACAGTTCAATACCTACTCATATTCGACAACAGCAGAGTCACCTCTTACCTTAAATCAGAACGAGTCGTTTCTTCTCTTGGTTCGTGTTCAAAGTAACTTCTGATAGACAAACAGTAAGATATATACTAATATTCGACAACAGCAGAGTCTTCCCTCTTCTCTTGGTTCGTGTTCAAAGTAACTTCTGATAGACAAACAGTTAAATATCTACTTATATTCGACAGCAGCAGAGTCACCCCTTACCTTAAATCAGAACGAGTCGTTTCTTCTCTTGGTTCGTGTTCAAAGTAACTTCTGATAGACAGTTAAATATCTACTTATATTCGACAACAACAGAGTCAACCCTTACCTTAAATCAGAACGAGTCGTTTCTTCTCTTGGTTCGTGTTCAAAGTAACTTCTGATAGACAAACAGTAAGATATATATTAATATTCGACAGCAGCAGAGTTACCCCTTACCTTAAATCAGAACGAGTCGTTTCTTCTCTTGGTTCGTGTTCAAAGTAACTTCTAAAGAATCTTATTTTAACGGTTTGTCATCAAAATCATCTGATTTAAGACAATGCAACAAGTCATGGTGGTTAACTGTAAAACTCTTCATGAACAATAGTGGTAAATGTGGAGAAATACCAACGATTTTTCATGATAATGTCTATTACGAAACTGATGTTGATAAAGCTAATGTTTTTAATTTATATTTTTCAAGTCAATCCGTTGTGGATGATTCAATGGTTATGCTTCCTCCACTAATAGAATTCCCTAATCGTATTTGTCTGAGTAATATAAATATATCATGAACTGATGTTAAGGATGCCTTACTCAATTTGAAAACTGGTAAAGCTGTAGGACCAGATCTTATTAGTCCCAAAGTGCTCAAGGAAGCTGCAACATCACTTGCTGATCCACTATCTACATTTTTTAATAAATCCTTATCACAAGGAATATTTCCATCATCGTGGAAAAAAGCAAATGTTTTACCTATATATAAAAAAAGATAGCCGTAATGATGTTAAAAACTATCGACCAGTTTCACTTTTAAGTATAATTGGTAAAGTGTTCGAGAGGTGCGTTTATAAACATGTTCATAATTTTCTTCTTGATTTGAAAGTAATAACAAAATATCAATCAGGTTTTACACCAGGCGATTCCTCTATTAACCAATTATTAAGTATTTCCAACGATTTTATTTAGGCATTAGATTCAGGTAAAGAAATAAGAGTAGTATTTTGTGACATCAGCAAAGCATTTGATAGGGTTTGGCACAAAGGGCTTTTGTATGAATTATCAAAAAATGGAATAACTGGATCGCAGTTAAAATGGTTCGAAAGCTACTTAACGAATTGAAAACAAAGACTTATAATCAATAATATTCACTCTGATTGGGCAGGAGTTAAGGCTGGAGTTCCACAGGGTTCAATACTTGGGCATTTGTTGTTTTTAATCTATATTAATGATATAGTCAACGATATCAAATCTATCAAATTATTTGCTGATGATACTACTCTGTACATGATAGTTGAAAACCCCTTAGAACAAACAACATTATGGAGTCAGATCTACAAAAAATGACTGAATGGTCCAAATCTTGGTAAGTTGATTTCAATCCTAAAAAAACGGAAAGCATGACCCTTAGTAGAAAAAGAAACAATCAACCACATCCAATCTTACATATGTGCAATGCAGAAATATCAGAAGTACTGTTGCATAAACATTATGGAGTTATTTTTTCGAATAATTGCAGTTGGGTTGAACATGTTAAACAAATAATTCAGAAAGCAACGTCTAGATTAAATATTATGCGATCTCTAAAATTTAAACTCGACAGGCAAACATTACAAAATATATATTTTTCGTTTATTAGACCACTTGTAGAATATGCTGATACTGTCTGGGATAGCATTCCCAAAGAATATATTTCTAAACTAGAGAATGTTAATTTGGAAGCTGTTATGATTGTTTCAGGTGCTACTAAACTTGTAAGCTTAGACAAACTATATACAGAAGTTGGATGGAATAAATTAATAGACCGTAGACTTAATCATAAATTGTTACAATTCCATAAAATGTTTTATCAAAATACTCCAGAGTATCTGTATAATCTCTTACCTAATTCAGTTAGTGATGTTCATAGTTATAATACCAGACTTTCTGACCCATCATGTCTGTCACCTATTCTTAGTGAAACAAATATTTATCTAAATGCATTTCTTCCTTCTGCTGTAAACAATTGGAATTCTCTTCCATTACATATTAGAAATAACCCTTCCATTTCCCATTTAAAAGCCTTTCTGAAATCTAATAGTAAATCATGTCCACCTTCATACTACTTTCAGGGTTCACGTCTGGGTCAAATCTACCACGCAAGACTGCGTATGTCATGTAGCTCCCTAAAAGAACACTTGTTTACGAAAAACATCATACCATCCCCGAATTGTTCCTGCGGTGCCATTGAGAACTCAACACATTATTTGCTAAAATGTAATAAATATACAGCACTTAGACAGCTTCATATTCTGAGTTTGCCCTATCAACTATCAACTAATCTTTTAATCTTTGGTGATGACTCTCTAACCCATCAAGATAACACTACGATTTTTCTAGCCGTCCAAAATTATATACTCAAAACTAAAAGATTTCAAATAAACGAATAGTCCTTAACAATTTCATTTTGACATATATATATATATATATGTATGTTGTGTTGCATTCGTTTTACTACTATGTTTTAAAATGTATTTGGACTTATATGCTTATTCAGTGATTTTGCCATTGCATTTCTTTATACCATATTATGTCACTAACTCGCCATGATTATGATTGTTTGATAAAAGTGATGTGTTACCTTAAAAGAGCAGGACGTACCAGGGACGAGGCGGGGAAGTGTTTTATGGACTTATATTTGATAAGTGTGATGGCTAGTATGTGAACTGCAACGTTTTCAATCATCATGGCGGTGATTTGTGACATACTAATATTGTCAATAGTTGATTTAGTGGTGATTTATTCTATGTAACTTGTATATACAGTTTAACCTTTTTCGAGTGTCCACTTACAGGACTGCTGACATTTTCATCTACTATTCCATTGTTATATTTTACAGAATCGTGTTCCACATACTCATCGCAATAGAGCAATATGCTATTACCATCTGATAATCATATGTATATTGATATGTTATTCATTCCTGGTTTCCACCGCATACCAATCCATTACCCCCTTCCCTATTCCCGTAATTATTCTATTGTACATATTATTTCATTCTTGTAGCTAGTGTTGAAAAGCTGATTACTAAGCAGGTAACAAATTTACATAAGTGTCACGACACTTGTTTTTGTTTCCTTTTCTGTTTTATAAAACATGTATTTCGATGTATTGTCAAACAAAATTTGAATAAAACAAAGTTTAAACCAAAGTAACTTCTGATAGACGAACAGTTAAATACCTACTCATATTCGACAACAGCAGAGTCACCCCTTAACTTAAATCAGAACGAGTCGTTTCTTCTCTTGGTTCGTGTTCAAAGTAACTTCTGATAGACGAACAGTTAAATACCTACTCATATTCGACAACAGCAGAGTCACCCCTTACCTTAAATCAGAACGAGTCGTTTCTTCTCTTGGTTCGTGTTCAAAGTAACTTCTGATAGACAAACAGTAAGATATATACTAATATTCGACAACAGCAGAGTCATCCCTCTTCTCTTGGTTCGTGTTCAAAGTAACTTCTGATAGACAAACAATAAAATATATACTAATATTCGACAGCATGAAAAAAATATACTTTATTGGATTATAGTAATTACCAAGACAAGCAAAATAAAAACCATTTCACCCGGTCAGCCGAGAAGATCCCTAGTTTATACTAAGCTATAATTAGTCTATAGGAAAGCTTATCTGGTTTTATATCACCTCGGGACCTTTCCTTTAATTAAATGAAAGCCGGCCTCATTAATCCAGTGTAACAAAAGTAGCATTGAAATGGCTCCACGTAATTACAGCTGTAGATAAATGACTTCAGCCATCGGACAATGTATCATTCTACTTATCTTATTTCATTATCTTTGCCATTTCTATTTTAATTGTTAATAAAGTACAGCATACCCTCTCATTTACGTTCTTAATTGTTATTCCAAAACTCGTACTTTTAATCCTGTGATTTTTCTTGCAATTTTATCCACTTGTTCCTTATCATGTTAATTACACTCGTAATCTTCTGATTATGACGAAAAGGTACAACCAGGCGGTCAAGCTTTTGCGTCTAGGTTCGTAAACACTATCTAAAGTCATGTCACTGTAAATGCTAATACGCATTTATATGCACATCATGATTCGTGCCTTTTATGGTCGTCCAGGGGTCATTTTACCACTAAAATTTGAATGATCGTTAGACCTTAATATTTGTTTATATTATTTTATAATTTATTTTTGGTGCAAAACTATACACTACATGCCCTGCAGTTTTCTATTCCAGCTGCGAGAAAGTCTTTAAGCGTTTCTAAACATTTTCTTCATGTTGGTAAAAGTATGGATTATGCCCGATCGTCGCCTCTTGATTCACGCACCGCTTCTTTTGTTCATTCGAAGTCACTTGTCTGGACTTTGATTGCATCGTAACCCCCTTTTCTGTTAGACATATTTGTGAAGGCCTCGCAAAATGCATAGCTTTCATTAAAACTGAATATTAGATGGCCGAACACGGTATGGTTGTATTTCATATTGTTGTTATTGGTTCGTCCCGACGGTGTTGGACGCCTTCATTGCCGTTAAATAGGCAATCACAACAGTTCACACTGTACTTTTGGAAATCTTAAATAAATGTATATTTTTTATTTTATTAGAATCAAAATAGTTAACTTTATCGATATTTCAGTAGTGTCTTGACACTAAGTCAAAAACGGTATTCAAAGCCAAGAAGAACACTGCGATGGAACAGGTATAGCGTAGCTGTCCCTGCTTAATGAAGGTTCATATCTGGACATTTATCTGTACGTAGTGACGCACGAATATCGTTGTCTATGAGTAGAATTTTGTCCGTTGGACGAAAAATATCTGTCAAGATTCGTTTCATGAAAGTTAAAGTTAGTTTCCAATACAAAAGCATATGAGCTCCTCTACACCGGATTTAAACTAAACAAGTGTATATTCCAATCCTGTTCTAAAATGTTCACTTCGTTTGCGGCGGAAATGTAAAGTAATAGTCTGAGAATGTGTACTTTGTTAAGACTACATTGATGCCGCTTACTTATTGTAGTACTGTTTAAGCTATTTATGCTTCGTTAACTGTTCAGATCAAACACAAATGTTGCAGGCCGTCGATCGTAAAATATAATCATAACTCGGTCTAAGTTTCACAAATTACATTGACACTTGGTATGTTGGTGTAATAGTCATATCATAGGCGGCATAGGACGAGTAGTTAGCGCCTGATCAGGCAGCTCGTGCGAATTCCTCAATATTGTATTAATTAATATATACGCTAATTGTATTGACTGTATAAAATTGTATATGTATGTACTGTGAAGCGCTTTAGAGTGGCTCATATTAGCTAGAGAGGGCGCTATAGTAAATGTTGTATATATATTTAGGCATGTATCTTCTGATGTTGCTTACCCTTTGTGCTTGAAATGCTTATTATCACTTTTAGTACACCTTTTAAGTGAGAACGATTATTATACCTGATTATTATACCTGATTATTATACCTGATTATTATACCTGATTATTATACCTGATTATTATACCTGATTATTATACCTGATTATTATACCTGATTATTATACCTGATCATTATACCTGATTATTATACCTGATTATTATACCTGATTATTATACCTGATCATTATACCTGATCATTATACCTGATCATTATACCCGATTACTATACCTGATTATTATACCTGATTATTATACCTGATTATTATACCTGATTATTATACCTGATCATTATACCTGATTATTATACCTGATTATTATACCTGATTATTATACCTGATCATTATACCTGATCATTATACCTGATCATTATACCCGATTACTATACCTGATTATTATACCTGATTATTATACCTGATTATTATACCTGATTATTATACCTGATCATTATACCTGATTATTATACCTGATTATTATACCTGATTATTATACCTGATCATTATACCTGATCATTATACCTGATCATTATACCCGATTACTATACCTGATTATTATACCTGATTATTATACCTGATTATTATACCTGATCATTATACCCGATCATTATACCTGATCATTATACCCGATTACTATACCTGATTATTATACCCGATAATTATACCTGATTATTATACCTGATTGTTATACCCGATTATCATACCTGATTATCATACCTGATTATTATATCCGATTATTATACCTGATTATTATACCCGATTATTATACCTGATTATTATACCTGATCATTACACCCGATTATTATACCTGATGATTTTACCTGATTATTATACCCGATTATTATACCTGATCATTATACCTGATTATTATACCTGATCATCATACCTGATTATTATACCTTATTATTATACCTGATCATTATACCTGATTGTTATACCTGATTATTATACCTGATCAGCATACCTGATTGTTACACCTGATTATTATACCTGATCATTATACCTGATTATTATACCTGATCAAAGATACCTGATTATTATACCTGATTATCATACCTGATTATTATACCTGATTATTATACCTGATTGTTATACCTGATCATCATACCTGATGATTATACCTGATTATTATACCTGATTATTATACCTGATTGTTGTACCTTATTATTATACCTGATTGTTATACATGATTATTATACCTAATTATTATACCTGATCATTATACCCGATTATTATACCTGATTATTATACCCGATGATTATACCTGATTGTTATACCTGATTATTATACCTGATTGTTATACCTGATTGTTATACCTGATTGTTATACCTGATTATTATACCTGATCATAATACCTGATTGTTATACCTGATTATTATACCTGATTGTTATACCTTATTATTATACCTGATTGTTATACCTGATTGTTGTACCTTATTATTATACCTGATTGTTATACATGATTATTATACCTAATTATTATACCTGATCATTATACCCGATTATTATACCTGATTATTATACCCGATGATTATACCTGATTGTTATACCTGATTATTATGCCTGATTATTATACCTGATTATTATACCTGATCATTATACCTGATTATTATACCTGTTCATCATACCTGATTGTTATACCTGAATATCATACCTGATTGTTATACCATATCATTATACCTGATTGTTATACCTGATCATCATACCTGATGATTATACCTGATCATTATACCTGATTATTATACCTGATTGTTATACCTGATTATTATACCTGATCATTATACCCGATTATTATACCTGATCACTATACCTGATTTGTTATACCTGATTTGTCATACCTGATCATTATACCTGATCATTATACCTGATCATTATACCTGATTTGTTATACCTGATTTGTTATACCTGATCATTATACCTGATGATTATACCTGATCATTATACCTGATGATTATACCTTATCATTATACCCGATTATTATACCTGATCATTATACCTGATTTGTTATACCTGATCATTATAGCTGATTTGTTATACCTGATCATTATACCTGATTTGTTATACCTGATCATTATACCTGATGATTATACCTGATCATTATACCCGATTATTATACCTGATCATCATACCTGATCATTATACCTGATTTGTTATACCTGATCATTATACCTGATGATTATACCTGATCATTATACCCGATTATTATACCTGATTATTATACGTGACTATTATACCTGATAATTATACCTGATCATTGTACATTATACTGACAACGGGCGAACCAGGTGTAAATCAAAAGTCAAATCAAGGTAATGTCATGATCTCACCGCGAGAACTCGGGTAGTGACAAAAACACAAGGCATACTAATGAGCATAATAGTAGACATAGACCTTCATACTACACAGAGAAATAACATAGTAATATCCCTATGGGGTCATGACCATGTATGTATGTATTTATCTGTGATATTTTATTATACTTTTGTTATCATTGTTATCATTGTTATCATTGTTATCAATTCTGTAATTGGACCATTGGGTCTGTTGAATTGAAATAAATAAATAAATGACGGCACACATAGTCTTCATCGACCTGTATCTTTGTAAACCTTGTTTTGTAAGTTTGTCCGACAGTAATCAGAATTTTTCACGAAAGTCATTATATTCGGATCAAGCTCTTGATTACCGAATCAACTTCGACATTTCATTATGTTCAGCCGTTGGCCATGGGGCAAGCGTAGACAAGACCTCAACACTACAAATCAATAACATTGCTGGAAAATGACGTTGGAAACCGTCTCAGCCAGTAGTCGCAGAGAAAATATCTATACAAACGATTTAGGATCATCTTTTGTATTCTGATCACTTTAAAAACAAAACCTGTAAGACCAAGCACCAAGGGGAATGTAGATGAGAAATTCGAGAAAGATCTGTCAGGTACCCCTTAAGAAGTAGCGAAAACAAATTTAACCTACCAGGCATTTCACTCTTCTGATCAATCGCAAAATGAAACATGCACAACAATCACCCAAGGGAAACCTACATCAAAAGCTTGGGAAGGTTCGGACAATTACGTTTTGAAAAATGGCGATAACAAACCTGAATTGTCAAAATTCATCAAAACCAGGTCTGTACATTTGCGTGATTAGGTAATCTGGGTTATCGGGGAGGCCTGTTCCATTTTATATATAACCATCGTGTGACCCTGGTGACGTATAGTGTCACAAGATAACGAACCTAATCTTACATAATTACATTAACAGAACATATGCGCGTGCTAGACACGATATTGACATTGCTATTTTCGTATTTCATTGGTGCAGGAACAAAGTAAGACAAAGATGAAAGGTGTAGCATTAGTATTATTTCTGTTCGTTGGTACTTCTGTCACGTTCCCATCCTATCGTGATAGAATACCAAATGGCAGAAAGGTCCCTAATCCCTGTAAAGGATCTACTGGAAATTGGGAGGGAGTTGGACATAATATATTGATAGGCGGTGGTCCCAGGAACGTTTTCGGAAAGGTAAGTTCTTTGTTCTCACGTCGTCTAAGTTACTTTTGTAATTCGCCAGTCCGACTTGATATGTCAATTTCGCACAATATCTGTTTCAACTCCAAGTCAGCGTCCTGATTGACATTGTTTTTTCTGTCAAATGTTGTTGTCATTATTTTTTCTTATGAAAGGCAAGGTTTTCATCATAATTGTATTACAATTAACACTATATTGAGAAACAGTCTCAGCTAAGTGGCATGGAGTAACTTGGTCCAGCCGGCACAACCTTAATTCATGACAGTTCTGTGTCCAAAGTGCTTCCTTAATTGGAACTGCTTTCAGCCCAGATGAAATGAAAATGTCTTCATTGTTATATACTAACTGATTTTCTAGGCAGTGTTATTTTTGCATTTTTCACGAAGGTTCATCCGCAAATTCAACAATGCATCAAAAATTTCAAGATTAATGTTGTATTTTTTAATTCAAGACCTAAGACAAAGAGCAGCAGTTAAAAAGATTTAGTATTTGATATTGTTGTTCGGCAAATGACACTCTCAAACAGAACGAGAGGCTGAGACATATAAACACTCTCAAACAGAACGAGAGGCTGAGATATATACACACTGTCAAACAGAACGGAGGCTGAGACATGTACACACTCTCAAACAGAACGAGAGGCTGAGACATACACACTCTCAAACAGAACCGGAGGCTGAGACATATATACACTCTCAAACAGAACGAGAGGCTAAGACATATACACACTGTCAAACAGAACGGAGGCTGAGACCTGTACACACCCTCAAACAGAACGAGAGGTTGAGACATATACACACCCTCAAACAGAACGAGAGGTTGAGACATATACACACCCTCAAACAGAACGAGAGGCTGAGATATATACACACTGTCAAACAGAACGGAGGCTGAGACATGTACACACTCTCCAACAGAACGAGAGGCTGAGACATAAACACACACTCTCAAACAGAACGAGAGACTGAGACATATATACACTCTGAAACGGAACGAGAGGCTGATACATATACACACTCTGAAACAGAACGAGAGGCTGATACATATACACACTCTGAAACAGAACGAGAGGCTGAGACATATATAAACACTCTCAAACGGAACGAGAGGCTGAGACATATATAAACACTCTCAAACGGAACGAGAGGCTGAGACATATATATACACTCTCAAACAGAACGAGTGGCTGAGACATATAAACACTCTCAATCAGAACGAGAGGCTGAGACATATAAACACTCCCAAACAGAACGAGAGGCTGAGACATATAAACACTCTCAATCAGAACGAGAGGCTGAGACATATATAAACACTCTCAAACGGAACGAGAGGCTGAGACATATATATACACTCTCAAACAGAACGAGAGGTTGAGACATATACACACTCTCAAACAGAACGAGAGACTGAGACATATATACACTCTGAAACAGAACGAGAGGCTGATACATATACACACTCTCAAACAGAACGAGAGGCTGAGACATATACACACTCTCAAACAGAACGAGAGACTGAGACATATATACACTCTGAAACAGAACGAGAGGCTGATACATATACACACTCTTAAACAGAACGAGAGGCTGAGACATAAACACACACTCTCAAAAAGAACGAGAGGCTGAGACATATACACACTGTCAAACAGAACGAGAGACTGAGACATATAACACTCTCAAACAGAACGAGAGGCTGAGACATATACACACTCTCAAACAGAACGAGAGGCTGAGACATAAACACACACTCTCAAACAGAACGAGAGGCTGAGACATATACACACTGTCAAACAGAACAAGAGGATGCGATATATACACACTGTCAAACAGAACGAGAGGCTGAGACATATACACACTCTCAAACAGAACGAGAGGTTGAGACATATACACACTCTCAAACAGAACGAGAGGCTGAGACATATACACACCCTCAAACAGAACGAGATGCTGAGACATATACACACTCAAACAGAACGAGAGGCTGAGACATATACACACTCTCAAACAGAACGAGAGGCTGAGACATGTACACACTCTCAAACAGAACGAGAGGCTGAGACATACACACTCTCAAACAGAACGAGAGGCTGAGACATATATACACTCTCAAACAGAACGAGAGGCTGAGACATATACACACCCTCAAACAGAACGAGAGGCTGAGACATATACACACGCTCAAACAGAACGAGAGGCTGAGACATGTACACACTCTCAAACAGAACGAAAGGCTGAGACACATACACACTAAACTATGTTCTGAGTACTCTGTTCGTGTCAGTTTTAAGATAAAACTAAGGTCCTCAATGTGACAAGGGTATTTCAAAACAGACACGACGGAGCAACCTGTTTTCGGAAATTCTTCACTGCACGACATTTGATTGCTATATAAAATTGCGAGAACATGTAACACTGCATGAATATACCAGTTTGTGTACAGTCTTCAGGATCAAATTACTTTACACTGCTTCCATCCTTCCTTCCCAAGAAGCGCATTCATGAAAATGTGTTTTCGGGTCCTACGGTCTGGATAGCCGTTACTGTCAATAAATATGCCTCTTTTCACTGTTAGGATTTTGCATCGGCGGACTTCAAGTGGACCCCTGAGTTATGTGGAAAAGATTCGGACTCTGACGGAAAAACCAACGGCCAGGAGTTAGGCGACCCAAACTGTACATGGACCAAGGGTGGGACACCCTCAATGGCTGCTACAGGACACCCAGGTTCGTGTAATATGGTGCTTTACCTACAGTTTTGTTACCACTGCAAAGTTGCTCATCACTTTAATTTCGCGACGTACACAACGAAAATACATGCATACACACAAGGTTTAACAGTTCAGTTTAAAATACGGTCTTATATATAGATAGTTACACATGGAATACAATTATTTTGTATTATCACACATACTGTAAATTATGCATAATTCGTGTTAACTTATCGTAATTGCATAAACTCTTTGATGCGAATTTAAATTCTAAAAATGTGTTGTCATTACAGGAGTGTGTGAACCAATGGACTTAGAAGCGTGTAAAACAGTGAATGCTGAGATACTGTGTCTCTAGAACCATGTTATATAAACGTGTCCACAGTAAACGTTAAACGGCCAATATATAATTTATTCTGTCATTTCGCCAATATCAGTTGGTTGTTGACAAGCTGACACTATCGAGGAGTTGTGTACCGATAAGATCAACTTGTATAACATGTAAGGAAGGTGTATATTTCTCGCGATTAAATGTTCACCAAATGGTTCGGTCACACCGTCTTTAATTGGTCAGATGGTCACTGTACAGTCTATGAAACGTCACCGTAATGAAGACAATCAGGGATGCAGTCTAGTATTCACTTTAGAAGATGGTATATCGCTGGTTGTCGGCTTTTCAGCTGAAATGACACACATTCTTTGCTGTAATAAATTAGAAATCGTGTACTTTTACACTCAAAACACTATTATTGTATAAATGTTGAGTTCATTTCATTATTTCTCATGAAAGTCACACACAGTATTGTTTTCTTTTCAGAAATGATTTATCAAAGCTGATTTAACAAAATAAATATCAAAAATGCAAGAATACCCCGTTTCCAACACTAATAACCGTTTTTTGGCAATGGTACGGGGAAACGTTATCTAGCTGTGTTATTACTGATTGAAATGTCAACTAAAGTAAGGTTTCAACTAACATAGACAACACTCTTCTTGTTATGTGTTATTTGTACGAAGGAAAAATCAACGTTTATGACCAGCACACTGACATAATGGGAATAACCCGCTAAGGGGGAGTAATACCCCCCAAACCAAGGCATCACTCCACGAGTATAACCCGCTAAGGGGGAGTAATACCGCCCAAACTAAGGCATCCCTCCACGAGTATAACCCGCTAAGGGGGAGTAATCCCCCCACACCAAGGCATCACTCCACGAGTATACCCCGCTAAGGGGGAGTAATACCGCCCAAACCACGGCATCACTCAACGAGTATAACCCGCTAAGGGGGAGTAATACCGCCCAACCCAAGGCATCACTCCACGAGTATAACCCGCTAAGGGGAGTAATACCCCAAACTAAGGCATCACTCCACGAGTATAGCCCGCTAAGCGGGAGTAATACCCCAAACTAAGGCATCACTCCACGAGTAAAGCCCGCTAAGGGGGAGTAATACCGCCCAAACCAGGGCATCACTCCACGAGTATAACCCGCTAAGGGGGAGTAATCCCCCCACACCAAGGCATCACTCCACGAGTATACCCCGCTAAGGGGGAGTAATACCGCCCAAACCAGGGCATCACTCCACGAGTATAACCCGCTAAGGGGGAGTAATCCCCCCACACCAAGGCATCACTCCACGAGTATACCCCGCTAAGGGGGAGTAATACCGCCCAAACCAGGGCATCACTCCACGAGTATAACCCGCTAAGGGGGAGTAATCCCCCAAACTAAGGCATCACTCCACGAGTATAGCCCGCTAAGCGGGAGTAATACCCCAAACTAAGGCATCACTCCAAAAGTATAACCCGCTAAGGGGGAGTAATACCCCAAACTAAGGCATCACTCCACGAGTATAGCCCGCTAAGGGGGAGTAATACCCCCAAACTAAGGCATCACTCCACGAGTATAACCCGCTAAGGGGGAGTAATACCCCCAAACCAAGGCATCACTCCACGAGTATAACCCGCTAAGGGGGAGTAATACCGCCCAAACCAAGGCATCACTCCACGAGTATAACCCGCTAAGGGGGAGTAATACCGCCCAAACCAAGGCATCACTCCACGAGTATAACCCGCTAAGGGGGAGTAATACCGCCCAAACCAAGGCATCACTCCACGAGTATAACCCGCTAAGGGGGAGTAATACCGCCCAAACCAAGGCATCACTCCACGAGTATAACCCGCTAAGGGGGAGTAATACCGCCCAAACCAAGGCATCACTCCACGAGTATAACCCGCTAAGGGGGAGTAATACCGCCCAAACCAAGGCATCACTCCACGAGTATAACCCGCTAAGGGGGAGTAATACCGCCCAAACCAAGGCATCACTCCACGAGTATAACCCGCTAAGGGGGAGTAATACCGCCCAAACCAAGGCATCACTCCACGAGTATAACCCGCTAAGGGGGAGTAATACCGCCCAAACCAAGGCATCACTCCACGAGTATAACCCGCTAAGGGGGAGTAATACCGCCCAAACCAAGGCATCACTCCACGAGTATAACCCGCTAAGGGGGAGTAATACCGCCCAAACCAAGGCATCACTCCACGAGTATAACCCGCTAAGGGGGAGTAATACCGCCCAAACCAAGGCATCACTCCACGAGTATAACCCGCTAAGGGGGAGTAATACCGCCCAAACCAAGGCATCACTCCACGAGTATAACCCGCTAAGGGGGAGTAATACCGCCCAAACCAAGGCATCACTCCACGAGTATAACCCGCTAAGGGGGAGTAATACCGCCCAAACCAAGGCATCACTCCACGAGTATAACCCGCTAAGGGGGAGTAATACCGCCCAAACCAAGGCATCACTCCACGAGTATAACCCGCTAAGGGGGAGTAATACCGCCCAAACCAAGGCATCACTCCACGAGTATAACCCGCTAAGGGGGAGTAATACCGCCCAAACCAAGGCATCACTCCACGAGTATAACCCGCTAAGGGGGAGTAATACCGCCCAAACCAAGGCATCACTCCACGAGTATAACCCGCTAAGGGGGAGTAATACCGCCCAAACCAAGGCATCACTCCACGAGTATAACCCGCTAAGGGGGAGTAATACCGCCCAAACCAAGGCATCACTCCACGAGTATAACCCGCTAAGGGGGAGTAATACCGCCCAAACCAAGGCATCACTCCACGAGTATAACCCGCTAAGGGGGAGTAATACCGCCCAAACCAAGGCATCACTCCACGAGTATAACCCGCTAAGGGGGAGTAATACCGCCCAAACCAAGGCATCACTCCACGAGTATAACCCGCTAAGGGGGAGTAATACCGCCCAAACCAAGGCATCACTCCACGAGTATAACCCGCTAAGGGGGAGTAATACCGCCCAAACCAAGGCATCACTCCACGAGTATAACCCGCTAAGGGGGAGTAATACCGCCCAAACCAAGGCATCACTCCACGAGTATAACCCGCTAAGGGGGAGTAATACCGCCCAAACCAAGGCATCACTCCACGAGTATAACCCGCTAAGGGGGAGTAATACCGCCCAAACCAAGGCATCACTCCACGAGTATAACCCGCTAAGGGGGAGTAATACCGCCCAAACCAAGGCATCACTCCACGAGTATAACCCGCTAAGGGGGAGTAATACCGCCCAAACCAAGGCATCACTCCACGAGTATAACCCGCTAAGGGGGAGTAATACCGCCCAAACCAAGGCATCACTCCACGAGTATAACCCGCTAAGGGGGAGTAATACCGCCCAAACCAAGGCATCACTCCACGAGTATAACCCGCTAAGGGGGAGTAATACCGCCCAAACCAAGGCATCACTCCACGAGTATAACCCGCTAAGGGGGAGTAATACCGCCCAAACCAAGGCATCACTCCACGAGTATAACCCGCTAAGGGGGAGTAATACCGCCCAAACCAAGGCATCACTCCACGAGTATAACCCGCTAAGGGGGAGTAATACCGCCCAAACCAAGGCATCACTCCACGAGTATAACCCGCTAAGGGGGAGTAATACCGCCCAAACCAAGGCATCACTCCACGAGTATAACCCGCTAAGGGGGAGTAATACCGCCCAAACCAAGGCATCACTCCACGAGTATAACCCGCTAAGGGGGAGTAATACCGCCCAAACCAAGGCATCACTCCACGAGTATAACCCGCTAAGGGGGAGTAATACCGCCCAAACCAAGGCATCACTCCACGAGTATAACCCGCTAAGGGGGAGTAATACCGCCCAAACCAAGGCATCACTCCACGAGTATAACCCGCTAAGGGGGAGTAATACCGCCCAAACCAAGGCATCACTCCACGAGTATAACCCGCTAAGGGGGAGTAATACCGCCCAAACCAAGGCATCACTCCACGAGTATAACCCGCTAAGGGGGAGTAATACCGCCCAAACCAAGGCATCACTCCACGAGTATAACCCGCTAAGGGGGAGTAATACCGCCCAAACCAAGGCATCACTCCACGAGTATAACCCGCTAAGGGGGAGTAATACCGCCCAAACCAAGGCATCACTCCACGAGTATAACCCGCTAAGGGGGAGTAATACCGCCCAAACCAAGGCATCACTCCACGAGTATAACCCGCTAAGGGGGAGTAATACCGCCCAAACCAAGGCATCACTCCACGAGTATAACCCGCTAAGGGGGAGTAATACCGCCCAAACCAAGGCATCACTCCACGAGTATAACCCGCTAAGGGGGAGTAATACCGCCCAAACCAAGGCATCACTCCACGAGTATAACCCGCTAAGGGGGAGTAATACCGCCCAAACCAAGGCATCACTCCACGAGTATAACCCGCTAAGGGGGAGTAATACCGCCCAAACCAAGGCATCACTCCACGAGTATAACCCGCTAAGGGGGAGTAATACCGCCCAAACCAAGGCATCACTCCACGAGTATAACCCGCTAAGGGGGAGTAATACCGCCCAAACCAAGGCATCACTCCACGAGTATAACCCGCTAAGGGGGAGTAATACCGCCCAAACCAAGGCATCACTCCACGAGTATAACCCGCTAAGGGGGAGTAATACCGCCCAAACCAAGGCATCACTCCACGAGTATAACCCGCTAAGGGGGAGTAATACCGCCCAAACTAAGGTATCACTCCACGAGTATAACCCGCTAAGGGGGAGCAATACCGCCCAAACAACGGCATCACTCCACGAATATAACCGCTAAGGGGGAGTAATACCCCCAAACCACGGCATCACTCCACGAGAATAACCCGCTAAGGGGGAGTAATACCGCCCAAACCAAGGCATCACTCCACGAGTATAGCCTCTTAAGGGGGAGTAATACCCCCAAACCAAGGTATCACTCCACGAGTATAGCCCGCTAAGGGGGAGTTATACCGCCCAAACCACGGCATCACTTCACGAGTATAACCCGCTAAGGGGGAGTAATACCGCCCAAACCTAGGCATCACTCCACGAGTATAGCCCGCTAAGGGGGAGTAATACCCCCCAAACCTAGGCATCACTCCACGAGTATAACCCGCTAAAGGGGAGTAATACCGCCCAAACCACGGCATCACTCCACGAGTATAACCCGCTAAGGGGGAGTAATACCGCCCAAACCTAGGCATCCCTCCACGGGTATAGCCCGCTAAGGGGGAGTAATACCGCCCAAACCGAGGCATCACCCCACGAGTATAGCCCGCTAAGGGGGAGTAATACCCCCCAAACCTAGGCATCACTCCACGAGTATAACCCGCTGAAGGGGAGTAATACCGCCCAAACCACGGCATCGCTCCACGAGTATAACCCGCTAAGGGGGAGCAATAGCGCCCAAACCAAGGCAGCACTCCACGAGTATAACCCGCTAAGGGGGAGTAAATCCCCCAAACCACGGCATCACTCCACGAGTATAGCCCGGTAAGGGGGAGTAATACCGCCCAAACCTAGGCATCCCTCCACGAGTATAGCCCGCTAAGGGGGAGTAATACCGCCCAAACCTAGGCATCACTCCACGGGTATAGCCCGCTAAGGGGGAGTAATACCCCCAAACCACGGCATCACTCCACGAGTATAGCCCGCTAAGGGGGAGTAAATCCCCCAAACCACGGCATCACTCCACGAGTATAGCCCGGTAAGGGGGAGTAATACCGCCCAAACCTAGGCATCACTCCACGGGTATAGCCCGCTAAGGGGGAGTAATACCCCCCAAACTAGGCATCACTCCACGAGTATAACCCGCTAAGGGGGAGTAATACCGCCCAAACCAAGGCATCACTCCACGAGTGTTACGTTGTGATTCCATCACCGATGGCCAACGAAGTTTTCAACACTGAAGTTTCATTCGAAAATAAATAATGCTGAGGTGTTATTGCTGATATGTATTCATAAGACATATTTAAAATAGTAAAATACAAATCGAATTTCCAATTAACTTCCCTCCAGGTTTAATACAAAAATCAAATTCAACACCAACTTTTGAAAAAGAAGCAGGTGATATGTTTACCAGAGATGAATGATATTCGTCGGTGTTTTGGAGAAACTATTCTCCACTTAAAATTTTGTATTTGAAAGTTTTGTAAATTACGAGTCTCTGGCAACGTAAAGAAAAGTTTCAGATCATGGTAGCCCGAGTTCTCTCTGGCCCTGACAACAGACTTAGATAATTTGACAGATAGATATCTGGTACAGCCCAATGTCAAAGTCTGGCGTTACGGCGAGAGGAAACTCGGGTTAAGATTATGATAGAACCTGAGATCGATGCAGATAGACACACATCTTCAAAATTCCTGTACTACTTAAAATAAATCTGTGGTAACGGGTCAACACGTGCCATGTAAACACTAGGCGCAGTGAATGATCTGTGGTAACGGGTCAACACGTACCATGTAACCAGTAGGCGCAGTGAATAAACTGTAGGCCATCCTGTCGTCGAATCTTAAATTCACCAATAGGAAAATAATACGTCATTACATCAATTAGAAACCTCACAAGAATTCTTATCAAAACTTCATTCCTGGCTCTGCCAGCTGCTCAAATGTTCACTGCTTTTCCTAGTGCCATTCCCAAGAAATTTGAACGGCGATATGAATATATTCTGTGAAATATGCCACAAAGGCTAAAATGAAATATTCTGACGATGATTCGTGAGAATTGTTGAGTTTCTGGTTAACAATATCTTTGTTGAGTTAAGTGGCAAGATTTTTTAGCTGACTCCATACGAGGTTAAATGTATTGAAGAGTTTACAAAGTCCTCGCCACGTCCTTCAGTGTCACTTTCTAACTCCTTGACCATACAATGGCGCAGTTGATTCGGTAGAGCTGGTAATCATGATCTCGCGACAGATGTGGACTGCTGACGGACAACGTACAACACGGGGTTTCCAAAGATTAAGGTTGATGAAGAATATGAACAACTTCCATGGTCATAATTATTATCTCTAATTGAGAAATGTGAAATTTCCTTCAGTGATACTAAGTATGAATCTTATTATTGTGCTTTTCCCAGGGGCTCGATGTAACTCTTTCCTGTATTCTTTGAGTTCCGATTCCGGTTTTATTCGTATTTATTTTTGTTTTGTTTTTATAACGCATAGGCAAAATAGGAACTTAACTTGATGTTAAAGACAAAACGAACGGATGAAACATTTTAAAGGAAGCAAATGACAAAACAAAGGAAGTGAAATCAAGAGAGGTTAGCGCATCGTAATTTGTGTTAAAACCGATGGAAACATTGAAATATCATCAAACTGCTTTTGCTAAGAAATTTGGTACAAAAGTGACTCGTCTCTCATGGCTACAACTGACAGTTAATATTAGATAACGTTTATCTTAACTGTAACTCTCGGCTTTCTGATACAATTTGAACGCAACAGAAACTAAGGTTGAATTCCTTCCCAAGAAGACGCCAACGTGCCCATGTAAGACGGTAGGACACATTCGGGTTCCTCCTCCCCACTCCAGCCTCATTTAACCCTGAATATATCTTTTATACATAACTAGCATATGATACAGAACTACTTGCGGAAAGTCGAGGAGTTTGCGTCACTGTGTCGCACGATCGTCGTTCGAATATACTTTTTTTATTATGTGCGAGTGTGTTATCATCCTCGATACTCCAGGGGTTACGCTCTCTACACCCCTGGAATATGTCCTAGGAAAATTGAAGGCTCAGTGTGCACCACCTTGTTGGTGAAACAAGAAGACTATAGTTCGATCCTTTGATGTACATAAAAAGAATCTCGCGGTCGCGTAACGGTAAAAACGACAGGTTTTGAAGTAGTTTCTCTCCTTTGTAATCTTCAAAAGACATGCATCAGTCTGGCTATTGGTCAGGTTTGTTCATCCGAAACCAATTCATTATCTAGCCGCGTGCCTTCTCTTTTGCTATAACATATTCCAGGGGTGCAGTTTGTTTGTGTGTTTGTGTTTAACGGTCCATCAACAGCTGTGGTCATTTAGGACCATGGCGATTTTTTTTGATTTTTTGATTTTTTTAACAAACATGTGAGTAGCGAAGATAAAAAGGTTCAATTTAAAAGCATTCGCATTGTATACGTGTGTCAATAATTAAAATAAACAAGAGGCCCATGGGCCTTAACGGTCACCTGAGTCCTACAGTATTTATTTTTGTTGTTGAAATATGTACCAATTTGAGTAAAAAAATGTTAAGTATAACGTTAACTTAACTTTGTCAGGACCATGATCTGATCATTCCTAGACCGATTTTCAGTTAGATCGGCCTATTAGAACTTGTTTTTAAGTTTGAAATAGGTATTTTCAAAATAGTGGCCATGGCAGCCAAATTGTATTTCTGATCGACCCGAAAAATAACAAAACTTTGTCAGGACCACGAGTCGATCATTCCTACAATGTTTCAGTTCAATCAGCCAAGTAGAGCTTGACTTTAAATGACGAAAAATAACAACACTTTGTCAGGACCGTGAGTCGATCATTCCTACAAAGTTTCAGTTCAATCGGCCTAGCAGAACTTGACTTTAAGTTTGAAATAGTTTGTCAAAATGACGGCTGTGGCGGACATATTGGAGTTTTGATCGACCCGAAAAATAACAACACTTTGTCAGGACCGTGAGTCGATCATTCCTACAAAGTTTCAGTTCAATCGGCCTAGCAGAACTTGACTTTAAGTTTGAAATAGTTTGTCAAAATGACGGCTGTGGCGGACATATTGGAGTTTTGATCGACCCGAAAAATAACAACACTTTGTCAGGACCATGAGTCGATCATTCCAACCAACTTTCAGTTTAATCGGCCCAGCAGAACTTTAAGTTTGAAATAGTTTTTCAAAATGGCGGTCGTGGCGGGCATTTTGGATTTCTTATCGACCCGAAAAATAACAACACTTGGTCAGGGAGATGTCAGTAACCTTCCCATGAAATACTATTGAAACCCTTTGCCAGAATTTCAGCTTAAGTTGAAAATGTAAAATGTTAACGGACGACGGACGATGGTCGACGGACGACGGACGACGACGGACGAAGACAGATAGCAATATGTCACTTGAGCTAAAACGGGTAAGGTGGGTTAAAAGACATCAGAGTCTATAGAATAGACCGATGTCTTTCAAATAGTTAAATAATGCCTTAGAGTCCACGGTACTGAAAAGAGTTTTCATATCCGGGACTCGAAAGTAGTGATCATGAATGTGTTTATAATCGGAATATTCTATTGTTCCACTGTAAATGGAGTGTCACATTCGTGGCATGGAGGTGGATCTTCTCGTTTTAAAAGGTACGAATGAGTAGGATATATGTGCCCAGAACGGAGCCGATCTACGATCTTTCCGACTTGGAATGGATGTTTTAAGTTTCGGTTGTACTTTAAAAAGTTTGTTGCTGGTCCCCAGTGACAGTGAGCGTTACCCATCGATATCGAAGATGCGGCTGGCTGTAAACACACAATCAACAGTGTACGTATTCTCTCCAACTGTAATCAACGCTCCAACACCGAAAAATGAAAAGAATCGGTACACTGTTCCGTCGTGTATTTGGTAGTGATCAAAGTAATCATGTCGCCCGCATCTTTTCTATTCCATGCATCAGAACATATCAAATCTATATTTCACCACTCTGTTGCATTTTGTGGGAAATTGATTGCCTGTCGTACTCCACTCAATGATAACAGAGGCGACTATAGTGATTCCCTTGTGGTATTTGATTCATGTTCTGCTATCGGAACACCGTGACCACAAATAGTCCAGTGCCCCGACTGCTTTTGCAATTTTTACCTAGGTGTTCATCTTGATATTCGTTACAAACAGGTGTATTATTTTACAAATCAATGGTCGTGTTCCATTCCTGATTAAACTAAGGTTATGTCAACCTTCTGTTCCATAGTTTGTCGACACCCTTCACATTTGGTTACTTCGATTCCTGGACACCCTTCACATTTGGTTACTTCGATTCCTCGACATCCTTGCTTAACCGAGAACAATACTGACACTTATGTCACACAGCTGCCTCAAATTACCCTGATTCAGGTTCAGCATTTCATGTCAATAATCTGTTAGCAAGAGAAACCACTAGTGGAACATATATGTACTGACGCTCGACAGTATTTATAATTCCTGTAACTTGTTTTAGAGATTAGCTTTATTTACAACCCTTTCTTTAAATCAAGAATCCTAACACAGGTGACGTTATATGTACATTACATCCTATAATGATATAACAACATTTAAATTTGCCCTTAGTTCACATCAACCGAAGGTAGATATATTGTAAAATTTATTTTCGTTATTTAGTTTTTTTTTGTGTGGATCGTGCTGACTAGGTTCCATTTTACTGTAAAATTATTACACTGTGACCATTTTGTCAAGCAAAACGTTCTAATTCGATCCAGACTAATTATCTGCTGCCACCGTGGTATTGAAATTAGATAGATTTCACTAAATTAGATATTCACTAAAATAGATAGGTATCACTAAATTAGATAGGTATCACTAAATTAGATAGGTATCACTAAATTAGAGGTTTCATTAAATTAGATAGGTATCACTAAATAAGATAGATTTCACTAAATAAGAGGTTTCATTAAATTAGATAGGTGTCACTAAATTAGAAAAGTTTCACTAAATTAGATAGGTATCACTAAATTATATAAGTTTCCCTAAATTAAAGGTATCACTAAATTAGATAGATATCACTAAATTAGATAGGTCTCATTAAATTAGATAGGTATCACTAAATTAGATAGATTTCACTAAATTAGATAGCTTTCATTAAATTAGATAGGTATCACTAAATTAGATAGGTTTCACTAAATTAGATAAGTCTCATTAAATTAGATAGGTATCACTAAATTAGATAGATTTCACTAAATTAGATAGCTTTCATTAAATTAGATAGGTATCACTAAATTAGAAAAGTTTCACTAAATTAAAGGTATCACTAAATTAGATAGGTATCACTAAATTAGATAGGTCTCATTAAATTAGATAGGTATCACTAAATTAGATAGGTATCACTAAATTAGATAGGTATCACTAAATTATATAGATTTCACTAAATTAGATAGGTATCACTAAATTAGATAGGTATCACTAAATTAGAGGTTTCATTAAATTAGATAGGTATCACTAAATAAGATAGATTTCACTAAATAAGAGGTTTCATTAAATTAGATAGGTGTCACTAAATTAGAAAAGTTTCACTAAATTAGATAGGTATCACTAAATTATATAAGCTTCCCTAAATTAAAGGTATCACTAAATTAGATAGGTATCACTTAATTAGAAAGGTATCACTAAATTAGATAGGTATCACTAAATTAGATAGGTTTCACTAAATTAGATAGGTATCACTAAATTAGATAGGTTTCATTAAATTTAGAGAGGTATCACTAAACTAAATAGGTATCACTAAATTAGATAGGTATCACTAAATTAGATAGGCATCACTAAATTAGATAGGCATCACTTAATTAGATAGGTATCACTAAATTAGATAGGTTTTACTAAATTAGATAGGTCTCATTAAATTAGATAGGTATCTCTAAATTAGATAGGTATCACTAAATTAGATAGGTTTCACTAAATAAGATAGGTATCACTAAATTAGAAAGGTATCACTAAATTAGATAGGTTTCACTTAATTCACAAAGAACAACAAAGTCTTGGTCGGTATTATTAGACATAAGTGTATTTGTGACCTCAAAGTTCTATACTTAAATATTACACATGTAACATAATGTGAATATAATCACAAACTCCATGTATAAAACAGCTCTGGTGATCTCAAGGTCAAAACCTCAAGGTCATTTGACAAAATATTCCTGTTTCTGCTGAACCTCTGCATTCCTTACCCCTTTCAGAGGACATGGGGTTAAGGGTGAAAGGTCAAATACGCCTGATCACTAGTTTATCATTAACTATATACGGAGCTAGTAAAAACAAACACTACCTCAGACGATAAATAAAGGTCATGACCTATGACATAAAAGCCAAAGACATATTCTTACATACTGTTTTATGACCTTCCACAAGGCTATACAAGTTCATGAGCTTTGATCAAGACAAAAAGGTCATGACCTTCATCACTGAAGGTCATGTCCTTTGAACTTTGGCATGTTTAAGGTCATGATATGTGATTCATTTACATGAAAGTCAGTATTAGACCCTGATGAAATAATAATTGAAAACCATACGTAATTAATATCGTGGTTTTCATCTTACTTACTTCATTATATAAATTGCACAATATCATGATAATGACTCATATATAATGTAAAGAAATTGATTATTAAAAGGCATGCACCCTTAATATTTTTATTTTCATAAAATATAAGAAATTTATTATTGAAAGGCATGCATCCTTTATATTTTTATTTTCATAGAAAATAAGAAATGTATTATTGAAAGGCATGTATCCTTAATATTTTCATCGACAATAAAGTCCTTTTATCACATACCTGTTGAATCTTGTTATAGTAATACAAGCAATTTTCAGACCATGAAATACAACCTTCTGTATTGCACATGTGCAATACGGAATGTTGTATTTACCTACTAGCCGGAACTATTTTTTTATGGGAATCCCCTTGTCATGACGAACTGAAAAGTTCCCGGTGTTTGCAAAAAATATCAAAGTTTATAAAATCTTTGTATCAATCTCTACCAAATACGGAAGGTATGTGATAAAAGCAAGACCACACACTTGTGTTTTTACGAATGAGAAAGCACTCATTTATTGCGCGGACGTATATATTTGTCCGCGCAATAAACTTGTGCTTTCTGATTCGTTAGAAAAACACAAGTGTGTGGTCTTGCTTATGTATTCTATTAAAGAGTGGAAACTTCTGCAAAGACAACAGCAGCAAAATTAATATTTCATTGAAATTGGAAGTATGGGAAATTCTATAATAATTGAAAAGCAACCTACGTTGGAAGAATAAAAAAGGAGTTTAAAATTCAATTAAAAAAAGATTGATCTTGTGTTTGTAAAAACTTTTGATTTGTATCTGCTCTACTACAGATGTTGCTTTAGATGATTAATAGAGAAAATTATTTCAAAATAAAAGCAATACAAACTGCTCTGTGAAACATGAATTGTAAGAAATAATTAGAGGGGGGAATAAAAATCTGTTAAATGTGATAAACAAAAGCTGTGTTGTCGCCACATTGATCATATTCATGTCAACTTTGCTGAAAACATTCCTTATATACCTCAAATTGTCCTTTCCTTATATTGAAATTATACATGTATTATTACAAGAATTGTTTTTAAGTTTTGAGGAAAATGGTGTTATCCTTAGAAAAATAAATTCATAAAAAAACAGATAGAAATGAAAAACTTCAAAATCGACGGACATTTTGCCAAACAATTTGAGAGATCAGTAGTACCAGCTTAATGTCTATTAAAACAAACATCGTCCTCAACGTAGTAAAAGACAGACACTGGCAGCATACATAAAAATCATTAGACAATTAAAAGATATAATTTGCATATATATTTAAAATTCAAGTCTATAATATAATCTTTGTATCTATTTACAGCTCTAAGTGGTGTTTATATATACAGGTTCCGATTTTCAACAATGAACACAGTTAAAATATATCTATACATAAAAAAAGTTACTAAAAAATAAAAATCCATTAAAAGGGAGACAATCCAGTCGAAAGTTGGGAAAAAATAAGTTGTTTAATCTTTCCTTTTAGAACCGCTATTATTTACACAATAATAAGTAGTATGTCTTTCATTTAATTTTCAAACTTTCATTTTAAGCATATGACTCACAATGTTTGATAATGTCAAATCTTTTCATGAAAAGTGCAGTCATTTCAGAAACTGAAATATGTACTTGTATTGTTTTTTATGAATTTGCCGAAATTAAGAACTATATATTTTTTTTTTATTTCATCCATTTTTACCACAACTAATTCATTTTCACAGAATTGCTTATAACATATAAGTTGTTGATTTTTTTCACCCAAATCAGAAAAAACTAAGAATTTACAAAATCAATTTACTTTTGAAGTTGTCTCCCTTTCATCAATTTTTATTCTTTAGTTGGCTGTTCAGAAATGCTTTCAATTCCAGAACTGTGGATAGACTTATATAAAACACACATAGCACACGACATGTACACAGCGTATACCAGACACTTGGATTCACACACAATTCTCATTTCTCTCTAGGGACATTCTACACAGGCCACAACTTATTCACAGCACACATTATCAGTGATGTATCACTTCACCCTGCTTTTATAAACTTTCCTCATTACTCTACCAAACTCTTCATTCTTAAAGTAAATTTTCCCACTTTAGAATTTTTGCCTTTTGAATATTACATTATTGACGATAGAATTTTCAGTAGATAGACATTTGTTCTTGATTAGTATGAGGTTCCCACGAAAGTGAACAATCTGAAGTTTGTTTTCATTAAGGCTAAATGTTACCTTACTGTAGCAAGTATCAAATTGTTAAGAGAGTTCTGCATTTGTAAATGTATATATCTTTCCTATATGCATAATCATTTTTTTTTCATGTAATTAAAATTTGGCCTCAGCAAACCAATGGCATGTTTCATAGGCATGTGAAAGACTTCAACATTTGTTATTTTCTCCTAATTATTAACTGATGCAAATTACACATCTCCTCATGTGATCACCATCTGTAAGGGATCGCCTGTGTTACGAGGCCACTTTTACATTTACCACCAAATTATTTCAATGTGAACTGAACCTGTTTTAAGAGTCCCCTAGGGGACTGCCTTTTTGAGGGTTGTCTCAAATTCATGTTAGATTTAACATACTTTGAAGGGAGATAACTCTAGATAAGTTGTGTGAAGTGTAATGGGTTTAAAGTCTATATAACGTAATAACAGAGACATCCATACACCCTGACCTCTCTTTATATTTGATCACCTTAGCTATGCAGCACACAAAGATATACAATCAACACATACAATCAACACATCTATCAGCAAAATACATAGAAATAGGCACATTTTCAGTCACACAAATATCCATTCCTGCCAACAATAAGCTAACACAAAGTCCTGATTCGAAGAAATAACTTCAGATTTACATTTCTTGAAATTTCCATCTGTTATTTGATTCGCTATGTACTTTGAAATTTAAATAAATAGACTGCATTTCTTCAGTTTAAAGTGTACATCTTTACATCAAAATCCAAATTAATTTCAGAAATACATATACAATTGTTCTTTTTTAAACTAGTTTTTCTTGGTTTGCCAAAAAAATAAGTTTCTTTCTTCAATGTGAACAGAATTGATATTAACAAAACATGGATATATCATAAATGAAACAGTTTAAAAATTTAGTCTGTACAAAAACAAAATGTAATTGTAAGATATAAGTTCAGTGAGGACCGGTTTATCTCCACAGGTAACACTTATCACATTCACGCCTTTATAAGCAGTGTATAAACTCTCATAAACCACCAAAACTAGCAACAATAATATAAACATTTTTCTTTTTATGAAAAAAACTGTTAACAATGAAATTCATCTGTAAATATAGTATTTTAAAACCACCTTAAGTAATAGGACACTTTTCATACAAAGCTTGGCTTACAGAGGGGATACCGAGCACAGAGGGGATACCGAGCACAGAGGGGATACCGAGCACAGAGGGGATACCGAGCACAGAGGATACCGAGCACAGAGGGGATACCGAGCAAGTGAGAACATGTCGACACTACTATTACCTCACACCTGGCTTACAGAGGGGATACCGAGCAAGTGAGAACATGTCGACACTACTATTACCTCACACCTGGCTTACAGAGGGGATACCGAGCACAGAGGGGATACCGAGCACAGAGGGGATACCGAGCAAGTGAGAACATGTCGACACTACTATTACCTCACACCTGGCTTACAGAGGGGATACCGAGCAAGTGAGAACATGTCGACACTACTATTACCTCACACCTGGCTTACAGAGGGGATACCGAGCACAGAGGGGATACCGAGCACAGAGGGGATACCGAGCAAGTGAGAACATGTCGACACTACTATTACCTCACACCTGGCTTACAGAGGGGATACCGAGCAAGTGAGAACATGTCGACACTACTATTACCTCACACCTGGCTTACAGAGGGGATACCGAGCACAGAGGGGATACCGAGCACAGAGGGGATACCGAGCAAGTGAGAACATGTCGACACTACTATTACCTCACACCTGGCTTACAGAGGGGATACCGAGCAAGTGAGAACATGTCGACACTACTATTACCTCACACCTGGCTTACAGAGGGGATACCGAGCACAGAGGGGATACCGAGCACAGAGGGGATACCGAGCAAGTGAGAACATGTCGACACTACTATTACCTCACACCTGGCTTACAGAGGGGATACCGAGCAAGTGAGAACATGTCGACACTACTATTACCTCACACCTGGCTTACAGAGGGGATACCGAGCACAGAGGGGATACCGAGCACAGAGGGGATACCGAGCAAGTGAGAACATGTCGACACTACTATTACCTCACACCTGGCTTACAGAGGGGATACCGAGCAAGTGAGAACATGTCGACACTACTATTACCTCACACCTGGCTTACAGAGGGGATACCGAGCACAGAGGGGATACCGAGCACAGAGGGGATACCGAGCAAGTGAGAACATGTCGACACTACTATTACCTCACACCTGGCTTACAGAGGGGATACCGAGCAAGTGAGAACATGTCGACACTACTATTACCTCACACCTGGCTTACAGAGGGGATACCGAGCACAGAGGGGATACCGAGCACAGAGGGGATACCGAGCAAGTGAGAACATGTCGACACTACTATTACCTCACACCTGGCTTACAGAGGGGATACCGAGCAAGTGAGAACATGTCGACACTACTATTACCTCACACCTGGATTCTGGTAACATTGCATAGATTTCAGAGTTGGGTCAAAGTTCAGCTGTCTACATATACGCATTGTTTCGGAGTTGGGTCAAAGGTCAGCTGTCTACATATACGCATTGTTTCAGAGTTGGGTCAAAGTTCAGCTGTCTACATATACGCATTGTTTCGGAGTTGGGTCAAAGGTCAGCTGTCTACATTTACGCATTGTTTCAGAGTTGGGTCAAAATTCAGCTGTCTACATATACGCATTGTTTCGGAGTTGGGTCAAAGGTCAGCTGTCTACATGTACGCATTGTTTCAGAGTTGGGTCAAAGTTCAGCTGTCTACATATACGCATTGTAAGTCACTGACTACATGAACCTAAGATGTGTTGTTGGATTCATACACATATGAATGAGTTATATGATGCAGTGTTTTTTGGCTATTTTTCCCATTTTCAGGCAAGTAAATCAACCCATTCATTGTTTTTGACATTTGTTTTATAAATAGTAAGAGTGATTTTGACCGTTTCACCCTGAACATCATACTACAGGAACACAGTGGAATATTCCCATCTTTTCTCAAGGTCTTTTGTATCATTTGTTTTGGATTTTTTTTCTATTAAGAGTAAAAGTGACGATGATGGCTTTTATTTGGTACACAGAAACACATACCTGTCCAATTTGTTCTTCTATTTGACCTTTGTACCGCTTTTGTTCAAAGTCCGTCGCAAGAGCAATAACACTGAATTGGTGAAAAACATTTCTACAAATACAAACACTGACCTTTTACTAGTCGATGTGCATGTTCCACGTACCAAATGCTTTTTAACAAGATTATTTAATATTTAATCTTGACTGGTCAATCTGGCAAGCAGTTTTTAGAACCACTAGTCCAGCTGGGGATATCACTAGTTTCAGACTATCAGGCTACCCTTATTGTCTAGCCCTGTGTCACTAGTCTCAGACTATCAGGCTACCCTTATTGTCTAGCCCTGTGTCACCAGTCTCAGACTATCAGGCTACCCTTATTGTCTAGCCCTGTGTCACCAGTCTCAGACTATCAGGCTACCCTTATTGTCTAGTCCTGTGTCACAAGTCTCAAATTAGCAGGCTACCCTTATTGTCTGGTCCTGTGTCACTAGTCTCAGACTATCAGGCTACCCTTATTGTCTAGTCCTGTGTCACTAGTCTCAGACTATCAGGCTACCCTTATTGTCTGGTCCTGTGTCACTAGTCTCAGACTATCAGGCTACCATTATTGTCTAGCCCTGTGTCACTAGTCTCAGACTATCAGGCTACCCTTATTTTCTAGCCCTGAACATAACAGCTATGTTGTTGTCTCAGCTTTTTTATGAGTAGCACTACCGACTGAATGGTGCGGGTTACCTACTTTTTCATATAAAAGTGTAAAAAATGACACTGACCATTTAAAGTTGTTAGGAAACATGCGTTCGTCTTATATCATTCAGCATTATTGATCAAATGAAGATTTAGATATATAAAAAATCTTGTATGACTCATGACAACAGCGGTGTGAGCAACTCATCCCCTAGAACCACTAGCTGATGTATGAGGGGTGTAAAATAGGAAGACATACTGGTAAATGAACGAGCACAAATTTAAATATTCTAAAATCTAAAATTCAAGATTCAAGAAAGAGACAAAACATTATTGAAATAATAACAATAATAATGTCTGGATTTGACGGTATTTAAACTTGTTCCTGAACACATATACATACTGTTTAGCTTAATTTAAAACATCCTAACAAAACTAGTTCACAGGAAACTGACTGATACCTTGTACAACATTTATATTAACTGACCTTCAAGCACATTGAAATATTACAACAACAAAAATGTGTTGAAATGTTTAAAACTTTTCCCATACCCTAGTGTATTTAATGAATGTGAAATTACTGGTAAGAATAATTAATTAATTACCGTAGTAACAATATTTTATTTCATACGTTCATGGATGAAATTAATTCTGTAATGAGCTTCCTCGCCACATACATACACACCCCTAATTCTTACTTTTAGGGAAAAAAATTATCTATCGAAACATTGAATAACCAAAGCACTTTTTCTACATGTTACTCCATGCTCTAACAAAAAAGATGTGTATCTGCTTTTACATTATGTTTAAGAGTTTCAGTATGTGTAAATTGCAGTACGTGAGCATGTATAATGTGCTATTACAGTAAAACCTTGATGTAATGCCTTCATTTACACTGCCACCTCATTTACTGTCATTCAATATTCACATTAGCGTTTTTCTTTAACCGTTTCACCCCGATATAACTTTAGTTGACTCTACCATGCATTAATATGGATGGGTCCATTATGGTCCACAGTGGTGAAAGGGTTAAGGATCCTTGTCCCACTGCTTGCGAAATACTAGTTTTTTCCCCATACAAACAGTTATCTCCCTTTAATTGCTCTCTGGCTATAACTATAGTGCCACTGAGGAGCCAGGGTCAGAACCATCACTGATCAGCCAGCGCAGTTGGTTAGATGATTCAAACCCCGGACTGGCTCTGTTTAATATTAAATCATAGTACACTGTTGTTGATCTTTCATTTCAATTCTTGTAAATTGTTGATAGAACTCCTTAAGGTATGGATTTCTTTCCAGAAATTTTACTAAATCTTTTGACAGGCTTGTTAAAAATAAAATCCAACTCAGTTACATTTTTTGGCAGTGGTACATGTATCCTTAAAGCCAACAGGATACCAACCCCTTGTCAATGTCCTCCACGATGTGTTGATAGGAAAAAATCTGATAAGGAAAAGGGATGTACATGTAATTTAATGCCTTTCTCCTTGTTGTAACCAGGAAATGCATGGTATAATTTAATGCAAAAAATATTTTTCTTATAAGAAATCAATTTTCCGGGCAGTATGCCCATGTTTGCATGACATTGCATCTTCCCAAGACGTATTTACATACCTATTTTTATGATCCTGTGTGTTTATACTGTGATAGGGGTGGTGAAGACATGCTTCAGATACACAATGTAGGTCAAAAGCAAATTGTTTGGTCACAGTGACCTATTTTTTGCGTACATGCACTTTGCCTCTACCAGATGTCTTTGCATTCAAAGTTTGATGATATAGACAAAATATTTGGAAGGCTCCTGTCAAACAACTGTTCATTTTAATATTGGAATTTTCAGATAAAAAGGACCCCGAACTCCTGCAAAGACTGTAAATCAAAATACAGCTTCCGCACACATCTTAGCCACATGTATCATACACACATCTTAGCCACATGTATCATACACACATCTTAGCCACATGTATCATACACACATCTTAGCCACATGTATCATACATACAAAATTAGACCAAAATACAGACAGCCATGTCCCGCTCTGCTCCAAACTTTCCCCTCCAACTAACTGGCCAAATCGTGGCACTATACCAAGGTTTTGCAGTAATATTGTATGATAAATGCCTAACCTTAAATGTGTAACTAACTGTTTTGTCCGAGTGTCATGAAATGTGTCTACACTATACAGTTATATAATAGCCTACATTCCTAGAGAAAAGGTACTGTCGAATTAAATTAGCTTGCAGTAATGAGAATGTCAGAAATATACATAACCTACATTATAAATTTTAGCACTATGTCATTAACACACATGCATTCATCAGTTGGTGAACTTCGTACAATACGCCCGGAACAACACACAGACACATAACAGCTGTAGCCGCTATACCAAGGCATGTCATGGGGATAACTGATCAACTAAACATCAATGGTTCGGTGTGATCGATCTTATAATCAGGGGATTTTACTTACAAAAAACATACAAGATTTCAAGTGGTCATAGAACATGTTTGTTTGTAAATTTCTAAAGGTAAAATAATATGTATATATATATATTGTGTATGTATATAATCATGTATATATATAATTAATAATATCACAACAGTGTTATCAATTGATGTCTCAGTCGAAGGTGATATGTACATATATTTATATGTACATCTCCGAACAATCAACAGATATATATATATATATATATACAAGCCTGTATCCATGACGACTGACTTTCTCGTTATCACATGATCAGTCACATGATTCGACACACATACTCACATATTCATGAATATTTTTTATCACATTTTATACAGCATAGTCAACAAACTGGATGCTCATGATCGAAACTCGTTAGCTAACTACAGGTAAGTAATGGGTCTCAGGTAAACTCGTTAGCTAACTACAGGTAAGTAATGGGTCTTAGGTAAATTCAAATTCATATTCAGTAGGAAAAATCAAATGTACATAATGACCATCTTCTCAATATCATATTAGGTAAATTATGTAAATATATTTTACCTGTATTTAATTGCATTTACCTGCTAAAGGATTACTTAAATCTGATTTCTGGAACCTACAAAACTTCATTTCTTTTCGCTAGCATTACAATTACAGGTACTGTATGTTACTTGTATTGTAAGAAATATCTATTTTGCATAAAGTTGTGTTAAGAGTTGATAGCTAATTCAAGTTTCCCGAAAAAAGTTGTTTATAACCAACACTTTGTAGGATATTCACATTGAGAAGAAACGTGAAAAGAAGTCTCTGTAACTAAGTCCACTTTTCTGGCAGGATTACACCTATTATCAGTGATGTCCTCATTAAGTTAATCTGGAAAATAAGTTACTGCAGACATTAACAGCTTTGTAACCTGTAATGCTGTACCGTGACGGAAAACCTGCCCTAGACCCAACGTCTACAATTATCAATAGATTTTATACACAAACTAATGTGTAGTTGTTAAGACACTGTTAGGTAACTGCAGTATTTGAAAAAAAACTTGCACATTTGATTTTTACCTGTAAACATAAGAAGGAAATGAATCGTGACGACCCGAGACCATTGCTACACTGTACCTGTGAGAGCTGACCCGTCGGTGAGTGACCAGTTCACTGGACCTGACCCGTCGGTGAGTGACCAGTTCACTGTTCATCGCAATATAATACTTGTAGGAATAGTTTAATACTGCAAACTTTAAATCAACATGACCCAGATATATAGCTCTTTAAAACGTAATCACCTATTTTTTTAGATGGAATTCACGATCAACTGTAACATGAACTAAGAAAAATGTTAAACATTGTTTTATTTTAAAATCAATTATTTTTTAGTGGTAAGTTTGAGGTTATCCTTAAGTTATAAGTTAAATACCAAATCTAACCTCATAAACTAATTGAAGTAAATTTCCAAGGATTCAGAGTCCTTATCGGAGATAAACCTTCACATATAGGTTGAACCCTGGACACCCCAACCTAGAAACCCTCATCAACAATCATATTTAACACATACAAATATTTCTTGGTTTAAAGTGTGTTTTACATATAAAAACTTGCTGGGCAGAATAAAAAAAAAAAAAAAAAAAAAAAAAATTTTGGGGGAAAAAAAAAAAAAAAAAAAAAAAAAAAAAAATTATGGAAGAAAAAACAACCTAAACATTCAGCGTTTTAATTTAAAATCAGGAAATTTTAATGGTAAGTTTAAGTTGGTTCTAAAGCATTTCTAAACATTAACCTTCAAACTTAGGACTTTTCAGTGCTGACTCTCTTGGACTTCGCTCAGAGGGACAAATTCCATTGAGAGGGTTCCAGACATTGTCATGTATGCAATCATTAGGAAAACTGACTTACTCCTTGTCAAACTGAATCCAGAAATTCCCTTATTGAAAGTCTCTATAGATCTGGGTCATGTGATAGTGTAGTTTAACAAAGCATACTCAAAATTTCCTTCAAATACTGGGACAACAATTTGTTCCAATACACCTGGTCTACAACTTTACAGGAATCAAATACCGTTTGTGGTATTTATAGACCAACAGGAGTCGTGTACCCTTTAAACCCTAATGTCTTTCTGCGACAAGGTCATGTGAGGGTCACACCAAAGCCATTTTGGTCGGAGCTCACAATTCCTTTCTTGCCTTACATGCCTATACAATGTCAGAGCTCGGATTTGTCGTGGGAACGTTTCCATCCCATTCCTCCCTTCACCAGGATGAAATCTTGTCAGTTCTCCTTGGACTTGGACATCAATATCATCAGACTCCATCTTTATATTCTTTTCGACAAACTCCAGTTTCCCACATTTTATATTATAATCTGAGGTGATCAGCTTCACAGAAGAATGCGGTACCTAATCCTGACTCCACTTGAATATTCACATGAGTTATCTCCAGTGTTGAAGACTGGAGACATAGAAACACTTTGGAGACGTGATTCTTTCTTGCATGTGTGGATCATCGGCACTTTACTGGAAATGATGCACTTCTTTCTTGAATAAAATGAAAGACATCACTGGGCTTGGCGTTCATTTCCAAACAGCGGCTGACAGTAATTGGCAGACCACATTTCAGGGTGTTGAGACTATTGACGAAGAAAGTGAAACTACCTATCCAAGTAGTCGAAGATCAAACACAGCTCAGCTGGTATAGAGATGTGGTCAAGCGTATGATATTAAGGCATGTACCGGTTTTATGGAGGGAGTTACCTGCCCCTGATAGACAGTGCTGAATTGTTGCTAGAGCAAGACCGTCAGCCAGCTGTAAAGCGATGCCGTAACAAGTCTTCCGAACTTGGTCTTTCAAGTGGATTTCGTCTAAAAGTCAAACGTAAAAACTCGCGACTAAATTCTGATGATCTTTGAGGAAGTTCGAACTCTGGTCGCTCTGCGGTGGCGATTTTATAAATGGCGGCCATGGATTCTAACTCTGACCACGGAGGTTTTCCCGATATCATTTCTACCACTGTGCAGCCCAGACTCCTGGAAAACATAAACATGTGAGAAAGATAAGGATCAAGCAGCACTTTATACTGTATCACAGGTATGTTAGCACAGAATATATAGTAATCTGCCTGCATTTGATAAACTTCAAAATCCCATCCCTTTTGGTTATAAATTTTCAAAGGCCAATATCTGTTTCCTTACATTCTATAGGACTAGTCTATTTTCAAATAAAGGGGTTGCAGGGTTAACTGCTTGCCTTGATTTAAATAATAAAGACATAAGAGAACAATATATTAGGCTACTGTTTTATCAATCAAATGAACTAAAACATCAGTGTGAAAAGTGATGAATGACCAAATAGTGACTCCTTAAATGTATTTACATGGATATTTTTTTTTTAATTGTTAGCTTCATGAAAGCTTTTGATCACGGGCTAAGCCTATGTCCAAAACTGTTTTCATTATCATGAGAATTTTCTTTTGCTGGTGGAAATATTAAAAGGAAATTCAGAACTTTGTTACTAGAAATATAACCAGTAAAATAAGTCTTTATATCTTTCAAATATCTAAGTTTTGCCAATGTAAGTGGAAGCCTATCCCTATTAATGAGAACATGAAAAAGCCTAATGGAAAAATACAGTTTATTGAAACAATGAAAAGTTCAAAAGGGTTTGTTTTGTGAACTGGAGGTATGTTCAACTTATGCAAGACTTTCTTCAAAATATCTGAAGTACAACCCTTTTGCCGAACAAAACCCAACAAAATTTTGGTTAAAGGAAAAACTGTCCAATCATCATGCTCATGTCTTTTGTCATCAGATATGATGTACAATACGTACCACACGTCAGCCTTGCGGCCGTAGCCTTCACCGTTGATCACCTCCGGTGCCATATAGTGGGGTGTTCCCACAAACGACTTAAAACCGGTAGCACTACAAATGGTGTGGAGTCTCTTACTGGCCCCGAAGTCCGCTAGTTTGATATTTCCTTGTAAATCTCGTAATACGTTGGCAGCTACAAAATCACAAATGATTCCAAACATGAACAAATTTATCAAAGTTGATTAAGTTTTGTTTCAATGAGTGTGATAAAAAGGTCTATGAAATGTTAATGCTGATTTGTTTTAGTCTTTTGACCCACCATATAGTCTTCTTGTCTAAACACACAGAAACACACAGAAATACACAGAAACACACAGAAATACACAGAAACACACAGAAATACACAAAAATACCCTGAAACACACAGAAATACCCTGAAACACACAGAAATACACAGAAACTCACAGAAATACACAGAAATACACAAAAATCCCCTGAAACACACAGAAACACACAGAAATACACAGAAACACACAGAAATACACAGAAATACACAGAAACACACAGAAACACACAGAAATACCCTGAAACACACAGAAATACACAGAAACACACAGAAACACACAGAAATACACAGAAACACACAGAAACACACAGAAACACACAGAAATACACAGAAATACCCTGAAACACACAGAAATACACAGAAATACACAGAAACACACAGAAATACCCTGAAACACACAGAAATACACAGAAATACCCTGAAACACACAGAAATACACAGAAATACCCTGAAACACACAGAAATACACAGAAACACACAGAAATACCCTGAAACACACAGAAACACACAGAAATACAGAAACACACAGAAATACCCTGAAACACACAGAAACACACTGAAACACACAGAAACATACAGAAACACACAGAAATACAGAAACACACAGAAATACAAAGAAACACAGAAATACACAGAAATACCTGGTATCTGATGTAACATTCTGGCTCAATGTGATACTATGACACGACACAGTGTACAACAGATATTTTTATCATCTTCAGTTATCATTCTCATACAATGCAATTATTTGTATTATCTTATCAAATCACAATAAATTATAACAACAATAAATAAAGAATTCAAGGTGCATTCATTTAAATAATTCAAATGAGTTAAGATTGATATGAAAGTCTGGAAACTATCAGGTTTCAAAGGCTCCAAGACATACAAAAATATTCCTTATCATAGAAGACAGTGTAACTGACCTTGATCCCTGTAATAATTCTCTACTGACCTTTGACCCCTGTATTAATTCCGTACCGATCTTCAACCCCTGTAATAATTCTCTACTGACATTTGATACCAGTAATAAGTCCATACTGACCTTTGATCCCTGTAATAATTCTCTACTGACCTTTGACCCCTGAATTAATTCCCTAACGATCTTCAACTCCTGTAATAATATTCTACTTACCTATGATACCTGTAATAATTCCCTACTGACCTTTGAACCCTGTAATAACTCCCTACTGACCTTTACCCCCTGTAATAACTCCCTACTGACCTTTGATATCTCTATGTACAATGACGTTTTTATGAAGGAAGGCTAGCCCCTCAAGCATCTGACGTGTATATTTCCGCGTCACGCCTTCCGTTAATGGGCCGTACTTCGCCAGCTCATCCTTGATTGAACCCTGAAAAAAAGAAAAAAGAAATTATGCCGTGCTTAATTCTTTTTCTGTACATGAATGATTTCATTTTTACAGGTTAAGTAAAATCAGCATTTGTTTAAATTACCTTTCATATCTGCAGTCAAATTTTGTAACATTCATGAATTATTAAGGAGGACAAAGTACGCCTGGAATGCATTATGACATGCAAGTTTCACTTCCACCTTTTTCTCCTTCTTCAATCTATGATTGTAGTTAATGTTAGTACACAACAGGCAGTATATAGTAATTACATGTACCACTGGACAAACATGGATTTTACCGGCATAGTAATTAAATGTACCACTGGACAAACATGGAATTTACCGGCATAGTAATTACATGTACCGCTGGACAAACATGGATTTTACCGGCACAGTAATTACATGTACCACTGGACAAACACGGATTTTACCGGCATAGTAATTACATGTACCGCTGGACAAACATGGATTTTACCGACATAGTAATTACATGTACCACTGGACAAACATGGATTTTACCGGCAAATATCTGACTGAACGAAAGTTTCTTGATGTACAGTAGTAATTCTTTTCTATATATTTTCTTACACTAAAGAAAATTATCTTTTAAAAAGAAAACTGTATCCTAGGGCATTATCAACATGCCAAATGTTTACCATCCACTGTAATGTTAGCCAGATGTAAACTTTGTCTTCACAGAGGAGTTACTATATAAATAATAATAATATACAACATTTGATATAGCGCCCTATCTAGCTAACATAAGCCACTCTAAAGCGCTTTACAGTACATAGATGTACAAATAATACAATTAGGATATACAATTTTTGAGGAATTCGCAGGAGCTGCCTTATCAGGCTACAAGTCCTATGCCACCTGGCTAATATCTCCCTATGTGTGTATGCCTGCGTGTGTGCTGGAGATGTATTGTGTTCTGTTGTAGTGGGACTGTGCTTCCAATGGCATCTTTTATAGTGCCACCTCACTTGAATGTTACATCACAGATATCGCAACATCCACCTCAGACCATATTATACTCCACCTGGGTTGTTGGAGTTGTGTGGGCAGGAGAAAAACACTTTCTCTGATATTCCATGCGTGCGACGACTTCAGGGATCGAACCCCGGCCGCCTGCGTGGAAGGCCGAAATGTTTACCACTTAACCAATCCAAATAATAAAGTTTGATGTGTGCTATATCCACTATCTAGATGAATTTGTTCAGGGGCCAAACCACCAGGAACATTTCCCCATGTACAGTAAACAAATAATGCAATGTTCTTTAGGATTATTCCATTTAGGATATACAGAATATAAGACATCAGAACCAATTACCAACTTGCTAGGCCCTTCTCCCACAAAGTTAATTTTTGCCCTTCACATAAAATTATTATGTATATTATGTTGCCTTCCCTTATTTGCTGTTATGAAAAACTCGCCCTCATAATGGAGGTCAAAAAAGGCTAAAGAATTAAACTATGGCAAAAATGTCCCTGCATACAGTAATTTCCACACCATGATCAGAACACACTACACAAATTTTCCACACATATGGTAAGAATTTCCACTTGTATGGTATGTGTCTGGGGTTTAAAACAACTGTCAAAATTTGCCCCTTTCAGCTAGGATTTCTGCACTTACTCCGGGCATGTACTCCATGAAGATAGAAAGTATGCTATGATCCTGATGACAGCCGAAGTAGGACACGATCCGCTCGTGTTGGAAATTGCGTAATAACTGGATCTCGTTTTCCAATGCTCGCACCTCCTACAAAACAGACACGTTGAGTGTTTAGATGACAGTGATGACGTTAATATTAGAAACATACAAATGATTAAAATCAGACATAAACATCACTAACACATACATGACAATGAAGATTGTACCTATTTTTGTTGTATTTGCAACTTATGAACCGAAAGTCCTATGAGATTAATGACATTGAACATTGCATATCGCGACCAATGACAGGTAGCCATGGAGTCTGTGTCAACAACGTAAAATCATTGGTATTTTTTAAGCGATAATGACATCAGAAACGCTACAATAAAGCAGAACTGAAATTTAAAAAATTTTCATTGAGAAAGATTGTTTTCAATGAACAAGCAAATCAGCTCAGAGCTGTTATTATCTTTTATCTTTTATAGTAAGAAAACCTACTTCAGGCAAATTATTTCCCAAATTATTGTATAATGTACATTAAAGTCTGTAAAAATCACAAAGTAAAATCAATCAACAGCTAGAATGGCATCCAGCCATCTCATTAAAACGTAAACCAACAGATGGTCACGGCCGACCAGGGATACCGACTTACTTTCGAGGTCTCAGCATTCATCTGGTTTAAGTTGACTTGTTTGACAGCCAGCTCCCGGCCAGAGTCTTTGTCGTAACACACAAATACCTCTCCAAACGACCCTGACCCTAACCGGTGACCTTTTTTCCAGTTACTTGGTGCTCGAGGAGCTACAAAAATACAACATGGCACTGTAATCATCGAACCAGTAAAACTGCTTTAGCGACCTCCCATATAGTCTTATAGGATTTAGCGATCTCCCAAAAAGTCTTAAAGGATTTAGCGACCTCCCATATAGTCTTATAGGATTTAGCGATCTCCCAAAAAGTCTTATAGGATTTAGCGACCTCCCATATAGTCTTATAGGATTTAGCGATCTCCCAAAAAGTCTTATAGGATTTAGCCACCTCCCATATAGTCTTAAAGGATTTAGCGATCTCCCATGTAGTCTTATAGGATTTAGAGACCTCCCATATAGTCTTAAAGGATTTAGCGATCTCCCATATAGTCTTATAGGATTTAGAGACCTCCCATATAGTCTTATAGGATTTAGCGATCTCCCAAAAAGTCTTATAGGATTTAGCGACCTCCCATGTAGTCTTATAGGATTTAGCCACCTCCCATATAGTCTTAAAGGATTTAGCGATCTCCCATGTAGTCTTATAGGATTTAGAGACCTCTGATATACTCTTAAAGGATTTAGCGACCTCCCATATAGTCTTATAGGATTTAGCCACCTCTCATATAGTCTTATAGGATTTAGAGAAACCTTTCTATATAGTAACATATGCATGAGAGAACCCTTGTCTAGGGAAGAATATTTTCGAATGCATGAGATTCATGGCCGACGTGGCCTGAGACATGTTTCAGGGTGAGTAAGGACGTCTAAGCGTGAGATTTTGTCTCAACCGCGAGAGTTGGCAACCCTGAGACAGGTGGCAAAATTATAGCGTTAAACACTGTATATTTACTACTTGTCTAAAATTTGCCACCTGTCTATGTCTACAGTCAAACATGTCTTAGAGAAATTTGTCTATAGTTAAAAATTATTTATTCTCTAAGTGTTTCTTTCTTTCTGTTAATAATTTGTCTATAAAAATCACATGTTCGTTGATTCAATGGAAATATTTACAGATTGTTTTCATTCTTCGAGTAAAATTATAATGGTTTGAAAGAAAATAACAGTAAAATATGGTTACAACAAATCGCAATAATAATGTATTAAGAATATATTCATGTCCTTTTATCAACATGGTGAAGATTTTGTTCAAACAACTTTCACTATTTTGAGAATACAATTGCAATAGGTTTTTGCACCATGTAGTATTTAAGTGAAATTATTATAACTTACACTTTGAAAATGTTAAATCTGAATAATTATGTATGGGACTATCCAAGTCGTTCCCCCGTTTGAGTCTCCCTTCGGGTGAGTCCATGTCTGGATCAGGGGGGAGGCCACTACTACTGCTACTTGTGCTTAGTGTTCCTTCACTCCCCCGGGAAATTGTGGACCGACTCTGAAAATTACTGGAACCTATGTCCGGCCGTCGACCTGACATATTCCCTGACCTTGGGAAGGTCATCCTGCCATCGAGGTCAGGTGCGTGGGAAACATCAAATCCTCGCGGAAACGTCCCAGACTTGACAGGTTTGTAGTCAGATCCTGAAATCATTGAAAAATAATTTTGAACTAAAAGAAATTATAATTTAAGTTCATTAACGAATCCCTGTCCCACTGCACTGCCATTTTTTTTCTATATACAGTAACCTCCCCTTAACGTCCATTTGAATATAACTGTAGCACAATGTGGCTGGTATGTTTCCCTTGTCCAGGTAGCTCAATTGGTTACAGAGTTGGTATATAAATCTGAAGACCAGGGTTTGAATCCCTGTACCACCCGCAGAACATGTTTGTTGATTATATTTTGTTTATTTCATCTCCAATAAATTTCGTAAAAATCCCTCAAGGTATACTTTTCTTTGTTAAAGCTACATTTTATCATCAAAATTAAATACATAAATTTCTGTACTTACCACGGTCATCTTTAAATGAATCGGATGAAATACTTCGTCTGGAATGTGATCGCATCCTGAACGGATACGTATCGCCTCTGTAAAACAGGACAGAAAGAAACATTAGACAAAGTGACAGAGAACCATTAGACAAAGTGACAGAGAGAAACACAAGACAAAGTGACAGAGAGAACCATTAGACAAAGTGACAGAGAAACACTAGACAAAGTGACAGAGAGAACCGTTAGACAAAGTGACAGAGAGAAACATTAGACAAAGTGACAGAGATATTTGACAAAGTGACAGAGAGCCATTAGACAAAGTGACAGAGAAACACTAGACAAAGTGACAGAGAGAACCATTAGACAAAGTGACAGAGAAACACTAGACAAAGTGACAGAGAGAAACATTAGACAAAGTGACAGAGAGAACCATTAGACAAAGTGACAGAGAAACACTAGACAAAGTGACAGAGAGAACCGTTAGACAAAGTGACAGAAAGAAACATTAGACAAAGTGACAGAGAGAAACATTAGACAAAGTGACAGAAAGAAACATAAGACAAAGTGACAGAGAGTAACACAAGACAAAGTGTCTTACTTTTTCCATCAGATATATAATAAATTAATAATGTCAACAATCAACTGTTGGAAAAATAATAGCAATTTTTGTTTGATTACTTTTGGTTAGTGACAATAGAAAACAATTATTATGATTTCAATGAAAAGTAAAGCATTACTATTACAGTGATGGAACCTACAGGTGTGATACTTACTGATTGCTCAGGTAACTACAGGTGTGATACTTACTGATTGCTCAGGTAACTACTGTTCAGTGATGTGTGACTATCGGAGTGAGTGAGGGACCTATCTGTGTGATACTTACTGACTGCTCAGGTACCTATCGGTGTGATACTTACTGATTGCTCAGGTAACTGCAGGTGTGATACTTACTGATTGCTCAGGTAACTACAGATGTGATACTTACTGATCGCTCAGGTAACTACAGGTGTGATACTTACTGATTGCTCAGGTAACTACTGTCCAATGTTGTGTGACTATCGGAGTGAGTGAGGGACCTATCGGTGTGATACTTACTGATTGCTCAGGTACCTATCGGTGTGATACTTACTGATTGCTCAGGTAACTACAGGTGTGCTACTTACTGATTGCTCAGGTAACTACAGGTGTGATACTTTCTGATTGCTCAGGTAACTACAGGTGTGATGCTTACTGATTGCTCAGGTAACTACTGACCAGTGATGTGTGACTCTCGGAGTGAGTGAGGGAGCATTCAGGTCTGTGATACTTACTGACTGCTCAGGTAACTACTGACCAGTGATGTGTGACTCTCGGAGTGAGTGAGGGTCCTATCGGTGTGATACTTTCTGACTGCTCAGGTAACTACATGTGTGATACTTTCTGACTGCTCAGGTAACTACTGTCCAGTCATGTGTGACTATCGGAGTGAGTGAGGGAGCCTTCAGGGCTGTGATACACACCCATAGACTGAAAAATAAAAAGTTCCAATAAATATTTATAATTCATGTACAATAATGGAACTGCGGCAGGAAACTTTTGATTCAGGGAATTAATCCCTGAATAATTCATGTTATCAATTCTTGCAACAGAAATTGAGTCTCCATAAGGTAAAACCTCTCCACTGTGTCCACTGTTTCATCTGTCATCCAACCTAATACCACCTTCATTAGCAATCTTTTAAATGCCCCCATTTTTCTGAAAATTTATTAACATGTTTCCTATTGTATTGTATTGTATTGTATGGCACCTAGTTGTATTGTATGGCACCTAGTTGTATTGTATGGCCAGTTAAACCTATATTAAGAGACCAGTGTTGGGAAGTAATGTATTGTAGAATAGTACTTCAATGATGTATTGGTTTGAACTATATTACACTGCAATGTACATAGTGTAGTCAAATCTGAACACACAGTTAGAAGGCAGAGAGCTGGTCTCCCATTGCAGGAGGTCTCTTAACCCTTTCACCCCTATATAACTTTAGTAGACTCTACCATGCATTGATATGGAGGGGTTCATTATGGTCTACAGTGGTGAAAGGGTTACGGTGACATGTGCCACTGCACTGTAGGTTTTCATACACAGTAACCTCCCTTTTACTTATGTTTGGATGTAACTGTAGCACAGTTGGGCCACGATACTTCATTGACCAGGTAGCTCAATCGGTTAGAGCCATAGATTATAATTAGCAGTCTGAAGTACAGGGTTTGAATCCGGTCTAGCCCCACTCATTTTTTCCCACCCAGAACACTGATGTTGATTATATTTCATGTCATCTTAAATATTTCTTGAAATATGTCCGGCAGGGTATTATTTTTTTCTTTTCCAATTTTATTTATCAAAGCAATAGTCGTGCCGGACAAAAAGTTTCCCACACTTTGTTACAGTGTTTGGCTGTGCTACGGGGATCAGTAATACAGGTTTAGTTAGCATTAAAAAATACTGCTAGAGGATTTATAAACGTGGTCTTTTAACACAGCTGGTCTGTTGATAAAGATGGTTTCTAAGGCAGGTTTGACTGTATTTTGGTGAAGCTGATTATATGTTAGGACAGTAACTCTATTGCATTGTACTGTATTTCATTATAATACGAACAGCAACTCATAGTCTTTGGACTGTACTCAAATATTGATAAAGAATAAAGCAACTACATTGAGTATAGGTCTCTACATCAATGTTATGCACATAACAAAAATAACTCAGATTACAACGGTTTTACTATTGCTTGGATTTACAGAATTTAACATGTACATGTGGGTAATTAAAATTTACATTCGAAATGTTTTCAGTTTGTACTTTAAAACTGTGACTGTTTGTCAAACATTTTCCAAACAGTTTCAGCTAAATACTGTAAAATATTAACACTGTAACATATATATTTTATGTACATATATAAACTTGAGCTGCTAATTATATGTATTTATGCTACCTACAAAATATACATAAAACTATTTTTATCAACATCCTTTTCAAAAATATGTATTACGGATGAAAGGTCTAAATGTTTACTTCATTTTAATATGAATAAAACATACCAGGCTGGTTTATACTTGGGCACACCTGAATGCTTTAGAGTGCTAAACATGGACCTTTCACGACCGTATCATGAGCAACGTGTGTGTGAAGTAGGTCAAAGTGAAATTAAACTTGGTGTTATATACACATCTCGCAGCATTGCCACTGAATAAATCTCCAAAACAACAACACAGACTTGAAGAACTAGAAGTGTCGTTGCCCAATCGCTGACATCATAATCATGACTCAATTTTATACATATTGTATTATATTGCAAGGGAATACTGCTATATGACTTTACCAAAGCTATAAGGCATTCATATCTGCTATGAATACCAGAGCTTCTTTGATCATTTTATCTTTTATGACATCTTTTATATTCTAATGGTGATGCTGGTTACAAGCAGAAAAATAAATTTAATTTAAAAAGCTTAATTTTAATAACCAATTCCTACGTTAATAACACCTTTTGGTCATGTGACCATTTTTTGTTATGTAATTGATTTGATTGTAACAACACTGCAGGCTTAACTGTTCCAGGAGCATCACAGACTGAGGTTAGGAGCGTGAAATAATTGAATAAAGCGTGGATACTCTATTTAAATGTAAATATAGATAATGAATGTTTTAAACAAATTGTGTGACGACTTTAATACGCTGCTAGTGCTGGCTGATATAATGAAGCCAGGGAGGTCGTTATGTCCCGCTGTAAGTAATTAACGATGCGTGCTACAAGTCTATAACAGCAATGGTTTAAAACATTCAGCGTGTAAATATTTACATTCTCCCAGCAATGAATTACATAAATGAACTAAATTCATTTAAAGTGTGTGTCAACACTATTTGACACACACTTTAAATGCCATACTTGTCATCATTGAAACTCCACAATGGTTATGTTGCATATCAATGATTCTCAACGGCAGATGGCTGTTCTATTTAATGAAATAACAAAAGATAGTGAATCATATTTCGATCGGGCCATCTCCATATAAATGTGACATGTTTTATCATGTAGTGGAACTAGACTGGGTCAATCATTGGCCAGGTAGATCAATTGATTAAGCGTCCGTCAAGAGTTCGGAGGGTCCTGGGTTCGACCCCAAATAAAGTTTATATTTACCAATGGATCATAGTACTTTTCGTAATTATTAATACAATCTTCATTTTTATCAAATTTGTTTTCAATGTCACACCCCAGTTGTATAGATGTTTATCCTTCTAAGTCTTTTTTTAATACTATTTTAAATTCAATTTTTTATATTTACATTTCTACTGAACTTGGACTCAATATACCTACTTAACATTTTAAAGGTTATTTTTCAATGAACTTTTCAGTTGGCGTATGAATACATCAACATATTATCAACCTGATTACTCCGTTATTCCGCGGAACGCGGGAAGTAGTTCCGTTCTTAGATTGTTTTAATTTTATCTATTTTTTGTCAGAAGTATTCAATTGAATTCAAAATATAATTTACATCTTAATTTGCTTAATCATCTTACCAGGACGACGTCTCAAAGAGAGTTATGACGTCATAAGTTTTGATACCTTCCGTGGTGTTAGCACCTTCCGTATCGCACAAGAGCGATATTTTAGAAATTATCCAAACAAATATCAATATCACTCTGAATGTAAATATAAGGCTGGAATCCCATTTTGTTGAGCTTTATGTGGTATGAACCTCAATGGGTCTTGAGACAAATTCAAAATGAACTGCTTCGCAGTTCATAAAATTTGTCTCAAGACCCATTGAGGTTTATACCCCATAAACCTCAACAAAACAGAATTCAATCCTTAAGTGCCAGTTTGTTCATTATACAAATATGTCATTTAATTTCACAATTTGATAAACATTGCGTCCAGGTAGGCTTCAGTACAATTTTACCTAACACAGAATTACATTAGTGGTCTATGATTGTCATGCATGGTTGAATTTTAGACACTTTCAAGTACACTCATTTTCACACATGACCAATAACAAAAGAATTTCTACCTGAATTTTTTCATCAATACAAATTTCACCTCTTTTTTCCCCCAGAAGATCTAAATCCAGTCACAGTTGTGTTTATCTGAATCCAATTTTAGATGTTATTCTATTTTCTTTACCTCCTCCCTGTAGCGTAGATAACGACGTTTGGTACATTCTACACGAACGCATCATAAATAAACCTAAATGTGTGATCCTGGCGATATAAACCAATTATCTATAAAAATATAAGGAAATTAAATGGGCCAAGATAAAAAATGTTTACCCAAGGACACAAGCTTGTTGTGAAATGCCTTTTGTTAGGATTGTGTTTAGATATTGCAATTTTACACTGAACAGAGATTGTAAGTTGTCAATGTTGGAGATTGTAAGCTTACACTGACAGATTGTAAACTAACACTCACAGAGATTGTAAACTAACACTGACAAATATTGTAAGCTTACACTGACAGAGATTGTAAACTAACACTGACAAATATTGTAATCTTACACCGACAGAGATTTTATGCTTACACTGACAGAGATTGTAAGCTTACACTGACAGAGATTGTAAGCTAACACTCACAGAGATTGTAAACTTACACTGACAGATACTGTAAGCTTACATTGACAGAGATTTTAAGTTTACACGGACAGATATTGTAAGCTTACACTCACAGAAATTGTAAGCTTACATTGAAAGAGGTTATAAGTTTACACTGACAGATATTGCAAGCTTACACTCACAGAAATTGTAAGCTTACATTGACAGAGATTTTAAGTTTACACTGACAGATATTGTAAGCTTACACTCACAGAAATTGTAAGCTTACATTGAAAGAGACTGTAAGCTTACACTAACAGAGATTGTAAGTTTACATTGACAGAGATTGTTAGCTTACACTGACAGATTGTAAGTTTACATCGACAGAGATTGTAAGCTTACACTAACAGAGATTGTAAGTTACCATGTAAATCTGTCAGTTTAAGCTTACATTGACAGAGATTGTAAGCTTACACTGACAGAGATTGTAAGCTTACACTGACAGAGATTGTAAGCTTACACTCACAGAGATTGTAAGCTTACACTGACAGAGATTGTAAGCTTACACTGACAGATATTGTTGAAGGAACATTGAGTAGAGATATCTAGCTGTCAACCAGCAGTGATAAGACAACATGGAGCAGTGATTGCTAGGGCATGAACAGATATTGCATGTTTACATGGAGCCAAGGTGGTAAACAGAAAATTAGGAAACATAGGAGAACCCTAAAAAATTGTTAAGGGAATGTTGTGTGAAGATTTTAAGAAGATACAGATAAGTGTTTGTTAGAGGCAACTGCGAGTGAGCAAAAAGTTGAAAAGATATCGAGCAGGTATTGTGTTGTAATATGAGCACAGATTGCTAGCAGGTATTGAGCCGATAAACAAAGGTACTGACCTCATCCTCAGGAATAAACTCGCCTTCGCTGTGTATGGAACCACACGAGACACTGTGGTTATAATTGTGAGGTAACGACCCCGGCGGTGGACTAGGAGACTCTCGGTATGACTGCAGCAGAAAAAAACATCAAAACTGATAGCGAAACATTGGTAGATATGAAAACTGCTAGCGAAACATTGGTAGATATCAAAACTGATAGCGAAACATTGGTAGATATCAAAACTGATAGCGCAACATTGGTAGATATCAAAACTGATAGAGAAACATTGGTAGATATCAAACCTGATAGCAAAACATTGGTAAATATCAAAACTGATAGCGAGACATTGGTAGATATCAAAACTTATAGCGAAACATTGGTAGATAACAAAACTGATAGCAAAACATTGGTAGATATCACAACTGATAGCGAAACATTGTTAGATATCAAAACTGATAGCGAAACATTGGTAGATATCAAAACTGCTAGCAAAACATTGGTAGATATCAAAACTGATAGCAAAACATTGGTAGATATAAAAACTGGTAGCGAAACATTGGTAAACATCAAAACTGATAGCGAAACATTGGTAGACATCAAAACTGATAGCGAAACATTGGTAGATATCAAAACTGATAGTGAAACATTGGTAGATATCAAAACTGATAGCGAAACATTGGTAGGTATCAAAACTGATAGCGAAACATTGGTAGATATCTAAACTGATAGCGAAACATTGGTAAATATCAAAACTGATAGCGAAACATTGGTAGATAGCAAAACTGATAGCAAAACATTGGTAGATATCAAAACTGATAGCGAAACATTGGTAGATATCAAAACTGATAGCAAAACATTGGTAGATATCAAAACTGATAGCGTAACATTGGTAGATATCAAAACTGATAATGAAACATTAGTAGATATCAAAACTGATAATGAAACATTAGTAGATATCAAAACTGATATAAAAACATTGGTAGATATCAAAACTGATAGCGAAACATTGGTAGATATCAAAACTGATATCTACCAATGTTACGCTATCAGTTTTGATATCTACTAATGTTGCATTATCAGTTTTGATATCTACTAATGTTTCATTATCAAAACTGATAATGAAACATCAGTAGATATCAAAACTGATAATGAAAAATTAGTAGATATCAAAACTGATAGCGAAACATTGGTAGATATCAAAACTGGTAGCGAAACATTGGTAGATATCAAAACTGAACGAAGTATTATACTTATGTACCCCAATCACAACAAAAGAAATTCTACCATGATATAAAATTCATCTAAGCCATATAACATATCAAAAAAGAAAGGGAAATTAAGGAATTTTGAAGGGCTATATATACCTGTGAGCCGTAGGCACTGTCAGCGACAGAGGGTGGTCCGTGTCTGGAGGACACAGTGTCACGACCGTCACGACCGTCAGATGACGCAGGTATGGTAAGGAAAATACGAAGACTGGTGATCTTGTTGTTCTGGTCCACTAAGTTAATGGCAGTCTCTAGATCCGTCTGTTTCTGGATTGGTACTCTCATCTACAGAATTATCAATATGGGACTATTGTAACCTCTATATTGGCTGGCAGTAAGGCTAAGGTGCTAATTTTGATCTGTCATTTTCAGATGACATTCATATTAACTAAGAATGCATGGTCAAGGTTACATGCTAAAATTGAGTAATTTTTATATGGCACTTGAATGAAAACTTTAGATTTGTGTCAACATTGTTATTTTTTCTTAGTCTTTTTGTATGCATATACAGTGGCTATCAAATGTAAGATGTTCAAAGCTTACAAATCTCCCATGTGCTACAGCAAAACTTACCTCCCAATTGGCCTTTATAAAGAACATCTCCATGTCTGAATTACAACTTACCTCCTCATTGGCCTGTGTGAAGAATATCTCCATGTCTGATGGACAAACTTACCTCCCCATTGGCCTGTATGGAGAACATCTCTGTGTGGAGAACATTTCTGTGTCTGATGGACAAACTTACCTCTCCATTGGCCTGTGTGAAGAGCATCTCTGTGTCTGATGGACAAACTTACCTCTCCATTGGCCTGTGTGAAGAACATCTCTTGTGTCTGATGGACAAACATACCTCTCCATTGGCCTGTGTGAAGAACATCTCTGTGTCTGATGGACAAACATACCTCTCCATAGGCCTGTGTGAGGAACATCTCTGTGTCTGATGGACAAACATACCTTTCCATTAGCCTGTGTGAAGAACATCTCTTTGTCTGATGGACAAACATACCTCTCCATTGGCCTGTGTGAGGAACATCTCTGTGTCTAATTGACAAACTTACCTCTCCATTAGCCTGTGTGAAGAACATGTTCATATCCATGTTATGCATCTCCCGCACCTTACATCGGAGGTTGTCGTACGTCACCGGACGGTTCATGTAAATACTCCTAAAAGACAGAGAAGGTTTCATTTATAAAAAGAAGTAGAAAGTTCTACAAAGGCAAATAATATTTTAATGTGTTACCCTCTCGGTCTCAAACTGAAAAAAGAAAAATAATCTGACGTAGTAAACTGTTCATGACTCCACAACATAATTATATAGTTTATATAAATAGTATACGTGTTATTTGTGTTAGAGTTATCTCCCCTAAAACCCTTAATTGGTATTGTGTCATTTATGATTAATTACTCCTTAGCTACTAAGGTGTGCATTGCATGTACCTGTTCAAGTGCCAAAAATTGTTTAACCAAATCCAAATCAATATTTACAAAAATATATTTTGTAAAGTTTATTAGTTTGGAACTCTTTTGGAATGAAAACCAGAGAAGGTCCAGTGTAGCATTCATCTTTAAAATGAACTCATATTCATACCACTTCTTTTTTAATTAGAAAAACTTTATTTTTTCTGTACGCAAGAGTTGATAGAAACATCATAAAATTTTCAAACAGACATATACTTTACAAGACACATCTCTGTGATCAACTCATTCACCCCTAAAGACACATTTGAACTCTTCCAATTTAAAGATTGGAAAAGTTCATTATGAAACTTCAGGGGTGAATGAGTTAATTAATAAGGCTGAGCACAACTACGTAAAACGAACAGCACTGAACGTACTGGGACCCTGAAACAGAACTACAACTTAACTAGATTAATGGAAGGGAAAGCAATTTCTGTCATGCTTTACTGATCTAGAAAATGTGATGTCATTCTTACTTTAAGATATTTATAGAACCATTCAAAACTTGTAACAGTCGACAAAGTACATAGGTATATATATTCTCTGTAGTAGTTAAAGTACACCTTAGGAATAAACAACGAACACTGAAACTGTGAATTTGAAAGCTGCTATATATATCTCCGCAAGATGAGCAGTGGTTATTAGCTATATATAGATGTCTATTCACCGTGGCCGGACATCTTCAGTCATTGTTGTCAAGGCTTGACACATATTTGTCAATATAATGATTGTCAACCCTTGAGAGGTTATAAGAAATGTATCTGACCAATAAACAGTGGCATTCCTTCTTAAAACCAAAAGTTTTACCATAAAAATATACAAAGTCAAAGCCATACGTATATTTTTTCTAAGTCAAGAAAATAACCTAAACAGAGATAGTCTGGTTATAGCTTAACTAGATATCTCTGCAAAATGTAAGCATTACACTGTTTTGCTATTCTTTTACCCACTTGCACAAAATTTTATTCACAACATCAAAATTGACCTCATTCAATTTTTATACAAATATTCAACATTATAAGTGTAGTTATTATTTTTTCATATTGTTCCCAACAAGTGATTGGCCAGGAGTGCATCATGTGTCCACCAATAAAAAACGATATTGACTAAGAGCAAATGCTTTTTGTTGAAGGACTGAGTGTGTCTAAAAATATAATTATGACAAGTCTCCAAACGTACGCATCGTCCTGCTTCCGTTGATTTTTGCTGTGATTTTTGTTCCAGATTGATAACATTGCTGTTTTGAAAATAATAAAACAATTGTAGCCTTTGACTTCGGTCAATCGGTAAATCTAGGTATCGACCTCAGCTAAAGGCTATAATGGAATATTATTTTTACTGCAGTGCTACGTTTACTGGTATTCATTAGCATGGAGTGCTCTCTCCCATCAAAGGTTGATAAACCCATGTAATAAGCCCTTTATATATAAGTCAATAACTGTATAATTTCAGGGTTTAGGTCCTGCTTCAGGAACATGTTCACAATTTCAGGTCGATAAATCATGGTACCAACTTTATTATAGGTTTATGATTAGGGGTGTACTTCTAAATATTTAGCCCTTTCAACCCCATGTAACTATAGTAGACTCGGCTGTACATTGATCTGGAGAAGTCCACAACAGTCTGCAGGGGTGAAAGGGTTAGAGTACTAGGCCACAATGGGGATTTTTGAGGAGACAATGTTCTACTAGGCTGACCTCATATTTGATTGAACATTTTTGATAGCCCCAACATGGCATCTAGATCTTCTAGCCCAGAGCATTGGTCTTATAGAATTGTACTTCCCTAAAAACTATATAACTGTATGACATAGTTCATGTTATAGGACCATTCCACTCCTAATACTAAAATGACGCTTTAAGGGTTTTGTCGATAGATCTGAGGGATTACTTTTTTTTAAATCAAGAAACTTGAGAAAATTTCCCTCAACTTTTATGTTTTATTTGACAGGGTGTTAAGTAGTTCCGGGAATGTCTGAAGAGCCTTAGTAACCAAGTTATTCCTCAACATGACCTCGATACAGACTCGTCAACAGCCGATCACTACCAACCACCCACACAGTGACAATTGATGTGCACTGGCTGCTACATTCCTGTCACCACTGTAGGGCCTGCACACACATCTGTATTGTAGCGGTCTAAGATGTTACCGTGTTATAGCAATGTGTGTCTTATCTACAGCTCACAACTCGTATTTATACAAAATTCCAAAGTTGTTTCTTTTTAATTTTTAACGTAAAGTCACCGACATCCACCGAATTCTTGATCACGCTTATTCCCCATAAAATTCTTAAAGATTTCTTCAGTACATATTGGTTATTATTGATTTTTTTGTATCATTTAAATTTGTATCTTCGTGGTTGCATACATTCCTCTGTGCAAACGTCATAAATTTATTTTTTAAATTTATTAATTTTCTTAATGTATGAATATGGATGCATGAGAAAGGCGATTTACACCTTTACAATATTTGTTAGTACGGAAGATACTCATAGCCAACGCTTTTTATAAATTATCCTTCTCTACTATATCAAAACTAAATTTGTCCACTTTTGTATTTTATTTTAATTTTAAAAGGGCTGTTTGAATTTTATTCCTTGTTCTGTAAAAACACCTCCAGAAAACTCAAAAATTGAAAATCTTTTATATACTAAGACAAAATTCAGACAATACCGTATATGGCAAGGAATATAACTAAAGTATCAGAATGTGGTAATCTAATGACAGTATAAATTTTAAAACTCTTTCAGCTAATCCTAAGCTCACTGGTTTAGCATAACAGAACTAATTATCACTGAGATGTAGCTGCTAAAGTACTATGGTTTGTCGTAATCAAATGTACCCCACACCTACAATTATTATTATTACTGCCTAACGGCCTACCAACACAGGATAGGTCATTAGGGCCAACAAATGGTCACACCTACAAAAGCATGAAAAGGGGATCACTTTTTACTTCATCAGTCTTAGAATTTTCCCAGAAATCCCAGTGTTTTCAATAATAAAAGTTTCTCCAATTCGACTTGTATGAATCCCTAGACAGCAGACAAGACTTGAAACCGTCTGTGAGGACAGGACTGCCTCAAAAACAAGAGGCCCAGAGGGCCTGTATCGCTCACCTGAATATTTAAGCAGTCATAGCAAATATTCTCATTAAATATTATATTGTACTACAAATTTGTCACACACGAACTTTGTCGGCTCCATCTGTTGAAACTACCTGTCAAATATTATTATAAGATTTTATGCTTTTTGGCCATCGTTCTTCAAATATTAAAATTTTATGCCTTTTGATTTTTCGGACTCTAGGCCTTTCCCTTCTTCAGAAGAAGTTGTTTAAAGGAAAAGTTGACGGACGACGGACGCCGCACCATGACATAAGCTCACTTGCCCTTCAGACAGGCGAGCTAAAAATGGCAAGGGCATAAACTTGCATCGACATAAAAGACTAGTGGTCATGAGGTAATTGACACTAAATCAAATTCATCTTTATATAGACCACTTTTTTTTTTTCTTAAATTGTTGACAGTGCACCAACAGGTCAGGCTGATGGGTTCCAGATCTTTTCTTCATAAGATTAAGATAAAGTATCAGTTACATTACAAGATAGATCAAACCTCTTGTAGAATCCCTGATTACCAAATCATATGCAGGGGACGTTTATGAAAGTCATTAAAATGCACGCTTTTGTTATTCACAGGTGAGGTTGACAGAACGTAAATCCACTTTACAGCCACCGTCCGCTGACGCCCCGTCCATCTTTGTATAGACATGTGGGGGAGTTCTTCAAGGGTAAACAATCAAACTACTAAAGGACATTGAAGAAAAGTACTTCAAATACATTTTTTAGCTGTTTAATTGTACTTGAGAAATTACTAATACTTTTGTAGTTCGTCTAAGAGTATATTCTCATCATAAACTGTTCTACTTGAAACCCGAGGAAGCTTACGCGGGACTACAAATATAAATAGCAGGGACGAACACATATTAAAAGCTCAGTCAGCTATGAAATACATCTTAGTTTGTCTCCAATGTGTAATAAATATTGTTCAGTATTATAGATAACTGTTACAACAAATTTGGTAATCACAACAATAAATATCTAACAGAAAATTGCTTTTCAAACTTTAGTATTTATTTTAGTATATTTTACACAAAGTTGACAGACAGAGGAAAACTGAAGGAGACATGTGAGTTATTTCCTTTTCTATGTTTCGTCTAAGTCCATTTGGCACTGCCCATTTCTATTTATAGATTATTACTCCTACTACATACTTCAACATTTCAAGTTGTTCGAGAATTTTCCAAATTTGTCTGATGACCTTCAGACTTGAAACAAGGTCAAGCCCCAATTACAGACACCCTCCAGAAGAGTTGATGACGTCAGATTTGTAATGTATCACATTTATCATTGAAAAACCCAGTTTTTATAATAAGTACATCTATCCCCTTTCAGCCTTTCCCCTCGAACCCTAAATCCTTGTGCCGTCTTTTGCCTCTCGTACCATCTCGGACCACGACCAACCTCTCCCACCCATCATTCCTCCTTTACAACAGTGGAGAAATCAGAAGTATATGTTATATGCCAAGTTGAAATCAGATATATCTGAAAACAAAACTGACAATTTGAGTGTAAGATTTCCAGAACATAATACTTGGACTTCCACTCATCCTAAATAGAATCTCTAATGAACAATGCCACTGATCAACTTACACTGAGAAGATTGTTTTTGCCAAGCATATTTTTTTAGAGATAATTTTAAAGTAAAGACAGGTGACTTTTATGTATAATGCATTAAATATAATGCTGACAGTTTATTTTTTTATGTAGCATATTCTGAGATATATTATATATTTGAGTGTGTGAAGAGTAGAATGCAAACTCAAATATATCAGAAGATCTAAGTAACACATTTAAAAGGCCATTGTTCATACAGGTAATTAAAATCTTAGTAATTAAGTCCACAACAATGGGTAAAATAACTGTTCACTTAAAATAAATCAATAACAGTATCATTTAAAAAAAAACTTATTTTCAATACAGATAGATGAAGCTGTATACCAGGAAGAGTTCACCCCTGAAATTTCATAATGAAATATTCCAACCATTGAATTGGAAGAGTTCAAATGTGTCTTCAGGGGTGAATGAGTTAAAAGTTCACCCTTTATGATCAGGGCAAATATATTACCCCCAGAAATATTAATAAAAGTGCAGTATCTCAGTGGTTTCTCCATTAAAGAGGATTATGTACATCCCCCCAGAAATGTTCTGCCTATCATTATATCATACTACCAATGCCCCCCCCCCCCCCCCTCATATTTCTAACTTGTACAGTCAATACATAGTAAAAGGTTTTATCTGTATCACATTGCCTTTTCCGCATTGCAGCATCAGACTTTTCCAAATTCATGACATCATGTCATTGTTGAGCCATTGTGACGTCACGTCAGTGAAATGGGGTGTAAGATAGATTTCCTACCCTCCTTTCTTACCCCGGACAGCTCTATCTTACACACAGGGTAATGAGAGAAGAAGTAATCTGATAAGGAAGTTATATTTAAAGTGTGTTTGCTCCCACCTTTTCTCTCCATTATATTCCAATTTGATCCTCAGAGTCTGGTCTCTTCTCTGCAATGAAAACAATTTGAAAATTTAAACAGTCACTAAAATTTACATGAAAAAACTATTTTGCAGACCTTATAATCAAATTCATCTGCCAAGGAACTAAATGGAATGACTTTACAATTTAATGGTTAAACAGATCAACAAGGAAATGACCTTTGACCAGGAAGTAAATACAGGCAATGTCAAGTGAAGGCGATTTGATATCTTTTGCAATTTGATCATTAATCAATAAAATATGACTCCCGCACAAGGAAAAGGTTTAATATTTTGTAAGATGCTGTTTCTCGAATGTCAAGTTTAATTCTGTGATTTTGGGTTTCCAATAGGGGACCAAATGGGGGCAATGAATGATGACTTCCCCTTGGGGAGTGTGATCTGGGTGATAAGGTTCTCTATAGGGGAATAACGCATACCTTGACGTCCGCTATTAGAACGTTTTGATCTATTGAGGTTCACTTTTGGGAAATTTATACAGTAATAGCACTTATTTTAGCGGACTCAATTTTTAGCGTATTATTGAATTTCAACAGATTAGCGTATTGAAGAATTAGCGCTCTCATACCATGATGCTCCATGCTGCAACAAATAACTTCCTGAGTGGTGGGGTTCCCCATGGGAGATACTCACCTTGAGGTTGGCTATAGCAGCTTTCTGAGCATTGGGATTCCCCATTCGGAGCCCCCTCTCCAGCTGGGACTGGATGTTTCCCATGACATCCTTGAGTGCCTGGGGATTCCCATCTGAAAGAAAATATGATATCAAAATAAATATGTCAAGGTCATGAAAGATGTTTCATAAATTTAATCAACAATCAGTTGAAACAAAGGATGTTCATCTTTTGAAAGACTTCAAGTATGGTATTCTCAAAGCTGAAATCTTGCTGAAAAGAAATTTTGAGACCTTCTTTTTATCAAAGTCACGTTTTCTTTCATCAAAATACCAAAACAACATAATCAATTGGAGTATTTGTTACAACTGACTCTAAGTTATTTCAAAGCATTGCTCTAGATGACCTCGTTCCATTTGTAATTTTAGCAGAAGACAGACTGCGATGATCATTGACAACCAGGTAACATAGCTCCACTGGTTAGAACATCTGTCTCAAGTTCAGAGGTCAAGGGTTCGAATCTTGCATTTTTTTCTCCTGTTACAGAGGTGCCTGTGACCAACCCTGGTTTTAAGTTCTGTGTGTACACTTGGCAATGGGATACAGGAACCAGTGGGTTGTCAATAGTCTTGTCATGGGGGGTGAAGAAAGAGGAGGGTAGAAGTATAGGAACTGGACAGGTCAATCGCCAGCGACCAGGTAGCTAACTTGGTTAGAGCCTTCATCTAAAATTTGAAGGTCCAGCGTAAGAAACCGGGTCCGGCTGTGCATTTCTGTGCCCCCATACATATCAAACATTTCTAGTCTTGAGGCTAAATAAAACTTTGATATTTACCACTGAGCTAAAGATTTTCCACAACTACATATAGGAAATGTTCAAATATGAACTGGGCTAGAAATACTGATGATTAGAACCATTTTATTACGATGAAAAAGTTCTAAATCTCGACCAGAGGAATAGCCATCCATACAATTATGATAGCAACAGAGATATTTATAGATACTGAAATATACAAACAAATCCTGCATTGTGTATTGTTTGTGACACTCCAAACTTGTGTATCACCTCTTCAATCAATGATAGACCCGGGATTGATTCCATTTTGAAAGTTTTAATTTAACCTGGTAATGTTTTTTTGCCTTTGTGAGCTGGGAGCACCATAATAAATAATACACTAGGGTTCTTTGGCAATTGAAGCTCCTTAGAGAGCTCCTTTTATAGCCCAATGTCTTGTTAGCTTGCTATCAGTTTTTTATCAGTTAGCCGTGTATATATGTAATATTCACCCCTTACCTTTTGGGACTGTCATAACAAGGATTTTTTTTAATTAGTTGCACATGTTTCCCGTGACCTTCAAATTTTGACTTAGGGTCATTCAATAGAAAGTTTAATCAGCAGAACTGCTTTCTTTTTATTTATGTAATTTTATTCTCTCTCCAGTTTAAAGACAGGTTAAACTGTTTTTATAGAGAGATCTAGAAGGGCAGGCAAGCTAACATTTTTCATATTTTTTCCCACTTGTTTCCCAGTAAACCAGAATACTGTTAATACAATGCTATTCCAACCTGAATCCCCCCTACATTTTTAAACTGAACTTGCCCAGTCTTTGATATGGTAAGGTTCAAATGAGACTTTAGGGGTGAATGCGCTAAGATCAACAAATCGCTAAACACGAACACTAACCTAACCATACTTCAGTAAAATCTATACATGGCCAATTTCCGCCTTTGTGTAAAAACATTTCCCTCTTGTATACAAAGGAACCAGTAAGGCATGCACTAATGTGGAAGTCTTGTGTTTACCTCCACGAGATATACAGGTATATCATTACCGCCTTACCTGTACAAACTACCTACCTACACAGGTAAATCTCTAACAACATTATCAATACTAGATCTCCCCACAAAACAATGTTAAGGTCTCAATAGTGAATTCCTTTCACCGGAAAGAAAACGTATAAAAAGTCGAAAACAATGGGGCCTTGTATCAGAGTGTAAACAAAGCCACTTAAGACAATCTACATATCAACAACAAGCACCCGAATATACACATTGTGTTACACTCGGGGTTAAAGGTAAGGCGGGACAATAGCTTGATAGCTCGCCCTGACTGGGATCACTGTGACCAGGAATAGTAATAGTTGGGTCATTTTTATCATAAAAAACAGGATCTTTACTGAGTTTCCATTTCATAAAATATTTATGCTGTTTTTAAATTATGAAACTTAAACCACTCGTTTTTCATTTCATACAAAATTCATTATACAAAGAAACTTATCACAAACGTTTATATGTTTGAGATCATCATAAGTTCTATGAAATGAAATTTTCTAGACTTGCTCTTTAAAACTCAAAAGAAAAGTGAACACCATTAATATCCATTGATATTTATGATAAAAATTATGTATCTGTGGGTATACTGATAAGACCAATATTCATAGATTAATAACAAAAAATCTCAAAGAGGGTTCCCCACTAATTTTTTAATTGAAGATTGTTAGTAAGGAGTGATATTGACATGTTAATGTAATTAGCCCCCCAGTTACATGTAAACACCGATTACAGAACTTCCTTCGGGGCTGACAGTGATGTTTGGCTATAAATCAGGAGGCCTGATATTCACGGTTACGTAGATACACAGTTTACTGTCCCTGATAGACGTTGCGGGCAAAAACAACTTTTTTTTAGGAATTTGATAAAATCCATGTTTACTGTTTTACATGTTTGCAACAAAACAGGACATTTATGTCTAAAAGCATGGTTAGGCATGTAATACACAAACACTACTTCCCTTACATTTTTGATTTTTCGATAAATAAGGCTGTGGTTACATGTATGGTGATATTTATTTCTCTATAACAGGTGCTTTACCCTCATCCCCCTCAGCAGAAGTCAGTAACGGTTTAAGTACATTACACAAATTAGCAAGAAATACATAAAAGTTGTTTAACAATCTAATGGCTGGTCAAGATGAAGCCACCTATCTCGTACATACTGCAGTGTGAGTTACATCACATCCATGGCAGCTTAACTACTACACATACTGCAGTGTGAGTTACATCACATCCATGGCAGCTTATGTCTACTACACATACTGCAGTGTGAGTTACATCACATCCACGGCAGCTTATGTCTACTACACATACTGCAGTGTGAGTTACATCACATCCATGGCAGCTTATGTCTACTACACATACTGCAGTGTGAGTTACATCACATCCATGGCAGCTTATGTCTACTACACATACTGCAGTGTGAGTTACATCACATCCATGGCAGCTTATGTCTACTACACATACTGCAGTGTGAGTTACATCACATCCATGGCAGCTTATGTCTACTACACATACTGCAGTGTGAGTTACATCACATCCATGGCAGCTTATGTCTACTACACATACTGCAGTGTGAGTTACATCACATCCATGGCAGCTTATGTCTACTACACATACTGCAGTGTGAGTTACATCACATCCATGGCAGCTTATGTCTACTACACATACTGCAGTGTGAGTTACATCACATCCATGGCAGCTTATGTCTACTACACATACTGCAGTGTGAGTTACATCACATCCATGGCAGCTTATGTCTACTACACATACTGCAGTGTGAGTTACATCACATCCATGGCAGCTTATGTCTACTACACATACTGCAGTGTGAGTTACATCACATCCATGGCAGCTTATGTCTACTACACATACTGCAGTGTGAGTTACATCACATCCATGGCAGCTTATGTCTACTACACATACTGCAGTGTGAGTTACATCACATCCATGGCAGCTTATGTCTACTACACATACTGCAGTGTGAGTTACATCACATCCATGGCAGCTTATGTCTACTACACATACTGCAGTGTGAGTTACATCACATCCATGGCAGCTTATGTCTACTACACATACTGCAGTGTGAGTTACATCACATCCATGGCAGCTTATGTCTACTACACATACTGCAGTGTGAGTTACATCACATCCATGGCAGCTTATGTCTACTACACATACTGCAGTGTGAGTTACATCACATCCATGGCAGCTTATGTCTACTACACATACTGCAGTGTGAGTTACATTACATCCATGGCAGCTTATGTCTACTACTCATACTGCAGTGTGAGTTACATCACATCCATGGCAGCTTATGTCTACTACACATACTGCAGTGTGAGTTACATCACATCCATGGCAGCTTATGTCTACTACACATACTGCAGTGTGAGTTACATCACATCCATGGCAGCTTATGTCTACTACACATACTGCAGTGTGAGTTACATCACATCCATGGCAGCTTATGTCTACTACACATACTGCAGTGTGAGTTACATCACATCCATGGCAGCTTATGTCTACTACACATACTGCAGTGTGAGTTACATCACATCCATGGCAGCTTATGTCTACTACACATACTGCAGTGTGAGTTACATCACATCCATGGCAGCTTATGTCTACTACACATACTGCAGTGTGAGTTACATCACATCCATGGCAGCTTATGTCTACTACACATACTGCAGTGTGAGTTACATCACATCCATGGCAGCTTATGTCTACTACACATACTGCAGTGTGAGTTACATCACATCCATGGCAGCTTATGTCTACTACACATACTGCAGTGTGAGTTACATCACATCCATGGCAGCTTATGTCTACTACACATACTGCAGTGTGAGTTACATCACATCCATGGCAGCTTATGTCTACTACACATACTGCAGTGTGAGTTACATCACATCCATGGCAGCTTATGTCTACTACACATACTGCAGTGTGAGTTACATCACATCCATGGCAGCTTATGTCTACTACACATACTGCAGTGTGAGTTACATCACATCCATGGCAGCTTATGTCTACTACACATACTGCAGTGTGAGTTACATCACATCCATGGCAGCTTATGTCTACTACACATACTGCAGTGTGAGTTACATCACATCCATGGCAGCTTATGTCTACTACACATACTGCAGTGTGAGTTACATCACATCCATGGCAGCTTATGTCTACTACACATACTGCAGTGTGAGTTACATCACATCCATGGCAGCTTATGTCTACTACACATACTGCAGTGTGAGTTACATCACATCCATGGCAGCTTATGTCTACTACACATACTGCAGTGTGAGTTACATCACATCCATGGCAGCTTATGTCTACTACACATACTGCAGTGTGAGTTACATCACATCCATGGCAGCTTATGTCTACTACACATACTGCAGTGTGAGTTACATCACATCCATGGCAGCTTATGTCTACTACACATACTGCAGTGTGAGTTACATCACATCCATGGCAGCTTATGTCTACTACACATACTGCAGTGTGAGTTACATCACATCCATGGCAGCTTATGTCTACTACACATACTGCAGTGTGAGTTACATCACATCCATGGCAGCTTATGTCTACTACACATACTGCAGTGTGAGTTACATCACATCCATGGCAGCTTATGTCTACTACACATACTGCAGTGTGAGTTACATCACATCCATGGCAGCTTATGTCTACTACACATACTGCAGTGTGAGTTACATCACATCCATGGCAGCTTATGTCTACTACACATACTGCAGTGTGAGTTACATCACATCCATGGCAGCTTATGTCTACTACACATACTGCAGTGTGAGTTACATCACATCCATGGCAGCTTATGTCTACTACACATACTGCAGTGTGAGTTACATCACATCCATGGCAGCTTATGTCTACTACACATACTGCAGTGTGAGTTACATCACATCCATGGCAGCTTATGTCTACTACACATACTGCAGTGTGAGTTACATCACATCCATGGCAGCTTATGTCTACTACACATACTGCAGTGTGAGTTACATCACATCCATGGCAGCTTATGTCTACTACACATACTGCAGTGTGAGTTACATCACATCCATGGCAGCTTATGTCTACTACACATACTGCAGTGTGAGTTACATCACATCCATGGCAGCTTATGTCTACTACACATACTGCAGTGTGAGTTACATCACATCCATGGCAGCTTATGTCTACTACACATACTGCAGTGTGAGTTACATCACATCCATGGCAGCTTATGTCTACTACACATACTGCAGTGTGAGTTACATCACATCCATGGCAGCTTATGTCTACTACTCGTACTGCAGTGTGAGTTACATCACATCCATGGCAGCCTATGTCTACTACACATACTGCAGTGTGAGTTACATCACATCCATGGCAGCTTAACTACTACACATACTGCAGTGCGAGTTACATCACATCCATGGCAGCTTAACTACTACACATACTGCAGTGCGAGTTACATCACATCCATGGCAGCTTAAGTCTACTAAAGTGATAGTTGATTAATGTGATTAACCAATCAATATCAAGACTTTATCACATGACGTACATATACTAAATAGTTTTATTGCGAGTAAAGAATTCCAGAAAAGTTCATTTATATTTGCAAAGACTTGTATATTACATTATCATGCATAAGAAGATTTGAGAAACTTTTATTATTTCAGGATTGTAAACTTGTTCATGATTGTGATCCGAGGTAGATAAGAAAGTCTGAACCATACAATATAATGAACTAATTATATATAAGTCAGTGTCTATAGGTATAAATTCCAAATTTGATTAAGATGGAATCTATGCCAGGCTTTTATCAAGGATTTTTGGGAATTTGACCATGTATCTAAAGTAGAAACTACCGTATTCACTGTTATAAGCGGCCCTGTTCTTTTTTGTGTGGAGCACTTACAGAAATGATATAAACAGTCCCATTCCCAAACATACCCTACATTCAGGCTCTCTGTGGCTATAAGATAGAGTAGGACACACTTAATACCTGACACTACCGTCTTTGGGACAAGACTGTTTTTCAGCTTTTACGAAAAAGAACAAATAACTTTTCTCTGGGAATATGTCCAACAGTTCTGTCGCCTTTACAGCATGTTACTGAAACAGCCTGTGTTTTGTTATCTTATTAAGTACCCTTGCCTCATAGCCAATTTTTCAAGTCCCCTGGGTGCTAATTACAGTGAATGTGGTATTTGTAGTTTTATTTTGAAGAAAAAAAAAATGAAAAAAGGGCTTTTAACAACTTTCAAATGAGAACAGTTCCATTTAAAACATTTAAAAGAATCTTATAATTACCTGCATGTTGTGCTAATTTTTCTTCAAATTGAAGAATTTCATCTAAAAAATAGTTATGTATAGATATAACCACGAAATGGACTTCAGATCAAATCAGGTTTTGGAATATTTGAAGAAGAAAACGTTTATTTGTAAAGTGGTTGTTAAGCTGACAGGGTTTGTTACTCAACCCTCCTCCAACTGCAGTCTGTCTTTATTGCTTCATGCTCACATGAGAGATGTGGGAAAACCAGGATCTAACGTCACCCCTGTTTATATACAATACATTCCTTCCATGTTGTGATATGGACTAGTCCATTGAGGTAAATGGTGTTGTGAGGAGAGAGGAGAGAGCACCAATATGACCTAATGGGCATGTATCCAGGCACTGTAGAACTATCTATTTATCCTCTACACAGCGCAGCAGGGAAAATCACGATCTTATTTACAGGATTTTCTTCCAATCTGTGGACATTTTTCAAGCATTAAGTGAAACCCTGCAAAGTTTATGTGCACTGTGCACAGTGGTTTAATCCCATTATCAACAAAAAAACATATTACATATCAGTTAATGATGGAACAGTCTACCAAAAACAATTATCTTTTTAATATTATATCAGATTCACTAGCAACCAAATCCCACCATTAACCTACTTATTTGTGCAATTGAGTTTAATAGTATTCTACGAGTACAAAACTCATCAGACAGCCAAGCATGGTCATTATACCAGTCTATCTCTTCCTGGAGGATATCAAGAATTCTTTTCAAAACCTACAATTCNCCACCCCCCACCCCCCACTTCCCTCCCTCCCAAACATTAAAACTGAATCCTCTAAACCTAACCTCAAATCCTGGTCAAACCAAACCAACCAATTAGTTTAAAATTTTCATATTCCTTTTCATTGCTTCTGTTTTCCTCTAATTATATTTAACCAAACTGACACATTCCCCTAATCCTCTCCAACCCTTCCCTCCATACTGCCCAAACCCTAATCTACCCCTAACCTCCATACTGCCCAAACCCTAATCTACCCCTAGCCTTCATACTGTCCAAACTCTAATCCAGCCCTAGCCTCTATACTGCCCAAACCCTAATCTACCCCTAGCCTCCATACTGCCCAAACCCTAATCTACCCCTAACCTCCATACTGCCCAAACCCTAATCCAGCCCTTGCCTCCATACTGCCCAAACCCTAATCCACCCCTAGCCTCCATACTGCCCAAACCCTAATCCACCCCTACCCTCCATACTGCCCAAACCCTAATCCACCCCTACCCTCCATACTGCCCAAACCCTAATCCACCTCTACCCTCCATATTAACAAAACCCTAATCCACCCCTACCCTCTATACTGCCCAAACCCTAATCCACCGCTACCCTCCATACTGCCCAAACCCTAATCCAGCCCTTGCCTCCATACTGCCCAAACCCTAATCCACCCCTAGCCTCCATACTGCCCAAACCCTAATCCACCCCTACCCTCCATACTGCCCAAACCCTAATCCACCCCTACCCTCCATACTGCCCAAACCCTAATCCAGCCCTTGCCTCCATACTGCCCAAACCCTAATCCACCCCTAGCCTCCATACTGCCCAAACCCTAATCCACCCCTACCCTCCATACTGCCCAAACCCTAATCCACCCCTACCCTCCATACTGCCCAAACCCTAATCCACCTCTACCCTCCATATTAACAAAACCCTAATCCACCCCTACCCTCTATACTGCCCAAACCCTAATCCACCGCTACCCTCCATACTGCCCAAACCCTAATCCAGCCCTTGCCTCCATACTGCCCAAACCCTAATCTACCCCTACCCTCCATACTGCCCAAACCCTAATCCACCCCTACCCTCCATACTGCCCAAACCCTAATCCACCTCTACCCTCCATATTAACAAAACCCTAATCCACCCCTACCCTCTATACTGCCCAAACCCTAATCCACCGCTACCCTCCATACTGCCCAAACCCTAATCCAGCCCTTGCCTCCATACTGCCCAAACCCTAATCCACCCCTAGCCTCCATACTGCCCAAACCCTAATCCACCCCTACCCTCCATACTGCCCAAACCCTAATCCACCCCTACCCTCCATACTGCCCAAACCCTAATCCACCTCTACCCTCCATATTAACAAAACCCTAATCCACCCCTACCCTCTATACTGCCCAAACCCTAATCCACCGCTACCCTCCATACTGCCCAAACCCTAATCCAGCCCTTGCCTCCATACTGCCCAAACCCTAATCCACCCCTAGCCTCCATACTGCCCAAACCCTAATCCACCCCTACCCTCCATACTGCCCAAACCCTAATCCACCCCTACCCTCCATACTGCCCAAACCCTAATCCACCCCTACCCTCCATACTGCCCAAACCCTAATCCACCCCTACCCTCCATACTGCCCAAACCCTAATCCACCCCTACCCTCCATACTGCCCAAACCCTAATCCACCTCTACCCTCCATATTAACAAAACCCTAATCCACCCCTACCCTCTATACTGCCCAAACCATAGTCCATCCCTAGCCTCCATACTACCCAAACCCTAATCCACCCCTACCCTCTATACTGCCCAAACCCTAATCCACACCTACCCTCCATACTGCCCAAACCCTAATCCACCTCTACCCTCCATAATGCCCAAACCCACCGCTACCCTCCCTACTGCCCAAACCCTAATCCACCTCTACCCTCCATAATGCCCAAACCCACCGCTACCCTCCCTACTGCCCAAACCCTAATCCACCTCTACCCTCCATAATGCCCAAACCCACCGCTACCCTCCCTACTGCCCAAACCCTAATCCACCTCTACCCTCCATAATGCCCAAACCCACCGCTACCCTCCCTACTGCCCAAACCCTAATCCACCTCTACCCTCCATACTGCCCAAACCCTAATCCACCTCTACCCTCCATACTGCCCAAACCCTAATCCACCTCTAAACCTCCCTACTGCCCAACCCTAATCCACCCCTACCCTCAATAGCATTACTGAAATCATCTATCTTGGGGCTTGATTATTTCCACCCACCTCCTCTCACATACCCTTATCCTCGACCATCACACTATGGAGATGATTCCTTTGTAAGCTCCCCCCTTTCTTACGTGTCTATGTGCTGGCAGACTCTACCACACGATTAACAGATTGCAGTGCTGTGTGTTACCACAGAATTCGGTCAGGGCCCTGAGTGGTGAAGCACTATGTAGCAGTGCGTGCAGCTATAACAGGAAAAGTGCTCTAAACTCTTCACTAACCTTGTATCAAGTTTTTAAGTAGGAAGACAAAAAATGTTGGTTGTTTTCAACCCCCATCTACATCAGTTAATACAGGATGTTGGCCCAAGTCCCTCATCCAACACTAGTTTTTAAGGTTTCTTCAATCCTACCTTCAGTTGTTAGATCAGATAATCACTGAATATTTCTCTTGTCTAATGTTTTTTTATATTTCAATAATGAAATATTGTATATATATATAAATACTGAATAGATATTTATTTAATAGTTACGAAAACAGTATACCGGCAATCTTTCGACCTTTGCCCATGAAATCTTTTTTCGTCCAGTGTTAATTTCGCCCATCACATTTGATTAATATATATATTATATTGTCTACTTATATTCACTGTTATGATGAATTCGTACTCATAACAGAGGGCAATAAAAAAGAAAATTTAACTGCTACAAAAATTTCCCATGTAGAGTAATAATCATTATTTGTAGATAGATCACCAGGTAGTACTATAGTCCGGCTAACTGCTATATATATCTCCTAATCCTAGGATCCTACATAAAATAGTCTGCCAACTAATTACTTATCAAATATTAATCAGTCGTCACTGTGAAATCTTGACTGTATCATCCAACAATCTAAATCTATTTCAGGTCTTAATTGGGTTTTTATAATAAAGTAATCTTATGAAATTAAATGTTACCATACATCCAAAATTTTAATCAATAAACATTATAAATATATTCTATATTCAATTTACCCAAAACATGTTGACAGGATAAAGACTACAACATGTCAACGAAGAGAGTAAACCGTCAGCACACACCTCTGGACAAACTTTGGCATCAAAACAAACAAAGGGCAATAACTCTGTATATGATGGGCATGAGATCTGACTTAAGTGTAAACATTTTGCCATCCTAGATAACTAATATAATGATAGGTGTTAACTTCAAATGGGGGAGACCCCCCCTAGACCCCCATCCCCCCTAACTATTCTGATCCGTCTCTCTTGGGGAGACATTGTAATAACAATTTTTCACTCTGTTGCCAAATTCAAAATAAGGGGTAAATGATTATAATATAAAGGTATATGGGTAAACTTGCTTAACACATTTTACGAGTAATTTCTCAATGATGATTGGTGTATATGTACCCGATTATAATATAAGACTGTATGGGTTAAGTATACATACCCGATTATAATATAAGATTGTATGGGTAAAGTATACATACCCAATTATAATATAAGATTGTATGGGTAAAGTATACATACCCGATTATAATACAAGAATGTATGGGTAAAGTGTACATACCCAATTATAATATAAGACTGTATGGGTCAAGTGTATGTACACAATTATAATATAAGACTGTATGGGTAAGGTATACATACCCAATTATAGTATAAGACTGTATGGGTAAAGTATACATAACCGATTATAATATAAGACTGTATGGGTAAAGTGTACATACCCGTTTATAATACAAGAATGTATGGGTAAAGTGTACATACACAATTATAATATAAGACTGTATGGGTAAAGTATACATACCCAATTATAGTATAAGACTGTATGGGTAAAGTATACATAACCGATTATAATATAAGACTGTATGGGTAAAGTATACATACCTGATTATACTATAAAACTGTATGGGTAAAGATGTCTTTATAGATTTTTTTGTTGATTTAGTTCCTAGGGATATACACCTCATCATAAGCTTTATTTGGTAACAATAAGGGATGTATATGAATGTGGAAGTGTTTTTCTCCCACTAAATAGTATTTCTCCCTCCAGGTGAATCTGATACAATTTTTTTAAGTTCAACAGACTCAGTTAATTGTCCTAACTAGGTCATGTGGAACATGTATACATCAGGACAGAGTGTCTATCTAATAACACCAGATACATATACACAGGTACTGCCCACGGTACTGATGTCATGTTTTTATTATTATGTTACAGGACTAAGACCTACCCAAATCATTCAACCAATCAGATTCGGTGATTTTATTGATTGGCCAATCAGATACTTCTGAACTGGAAACCTTGAGCCTACATCCGGTATGTAATTTTTCTGATGTATGTGCCCAGGGTAAGAATGTGACATATCAAATTAAATTGTAGAGTATTGTTTCATAGAAAACGTCAATTATTAACAGAATAATTGTTAGCATTGTTTTTTAAACTGTGCTTTGTTTGGCATCAGATTTACCTTTCAGTATAGATATAAATATTGCTTTTTTGCACTTGATTCTGGAAGTATGTTATTAAAGAATCTTCGACCTATTTAATTGGCACTGTCCTACGTCTACATATTTGACATAATTTCTTGACACTGTCCTACATCTTTGACGTAATTTCTTGACACTGTCCTACATCTTTGACGTAATTTCCTGACACTGTCATACATCTTTGACGTAATTTCTTGACACTGTCCTACATATTTGACCTAATTCATTGACACTGTCCTACATATTTGACCTAACTTCTTGACACTGTCCTACATCTTTGACCTAATTTCTTGATACTGTCCTACATCTTTGACCTAATTCCTTGACACTTTCCTACATATTTGACCTAATTCCTTGATACTGTCCTACATCTTTGACCTAATTTCTTGATACTGTCCTACATCTTTGACCTAATTCCTTGACACTTTCCTACATATTTGCCCTAATTCCTTGATACTGTCCTACATCTTCGACCTAATTTCTTGACACTGTCCTACAACTTTTACCTAATTCCTTGACACTGTCCTACATCTTTGACCTAATTCCTTGACACTGTCCTACATCTTAGATGTGTGGTTGTGGCATGTCTTAAAGTCAGTTTGCCAAGGGGAACAACTCCCCAATTTGTCAATGTAATTTATTATATTCCCTGTAGAAACTTATAAAAGTGCAAGCATTATTTATCTGTTAGTGCTCGTCAAAATAAAGTCAAAATATATTATTTAATTGTTAGTGATAGTGCTGGCCTTTTCAAAAGCAGGAGATCAATTGGGTTATGCGAAGGATTTTATTTTTAAAACCTGGAATCCCTTGCAATTATTTTGCTTCTATATTGATACAAAAACACAATGCAAAACCACTGTCTGTGAATCTGAAACTGTTTATGAATCCCTGTGATAATTTATATAGGAAATAGTTCTTTTTGAAATCAACTGATCAGCTTTGATATTTAAGATCCATCACACCTAAATATCCCTAGCAACAGTTACAGTGGACTTAACATTTTAATTATCCAATCAAAATACCAGGTGTATCATCAATCTCCAGGCACTGATAATATCAAATGCCAGTGACACTTACGAAGTCCTTTCTTAGGCGAGATAGCCTTACTAGTAGCGTCACCTCTTACGTCAGAGTTACTAGGCGTCGGGTGGTAACCACTACTTAAAGAAAGACAATATTGAAGCTACAAAGACCTCATCCCACGTAACGGGTACCTTCAATCCCCAGCACCATGTATACAGGCACCGACAACGTTTATCAGTTATCTCCCCCTATTTTGCTATAATTAGAAAAACTCATTGTCGAAAGACGTAACACTGTGTACTGTAGCTTTTCAAACAGTTTCAAAAAATTTGAAAATTTGACGGAATCGACAATTTAATACAAATGGCTCCAAAAGCCATTATGAGTGTTGATGAATGATCACTAGATATAAGTGGCTCCAATGAAAAGCTATTTCTGAGCCTCATTCATATATGTAGAGCAATTAGGACATATTGCGACGTCAAACTGTTTGAGAAGCCTGTAAACCCACCTCCAGCTGTCGATCGGTAACCGGCGGCGATATTTATAGATTGCAGAAAATCGAACACAAATTGATGTATAATTTCCTATATTTACGGTATCAATTACACTGAATAGCACCTAAACAATCTTTTGAGGCATAAAGGATTCATGTCAATGTTATTCAGGCAGCTTAGCTTACTGATAAACTATCTCTCATTTCCTCCTATCAAATTACATTAGTTCAATTTTAATATCTTTTTCAGAGATGTTTCAAAATTAGAAGGAAAAAAAATTAAACAATAATAATAACAAGTTTATCATTACAAGATTTTGTTTTATTTACACAATTGGTATTAAGCCAACCAGATTTATAAACCAGCTGTCGGAGGATGTCATAGGTAGGGTAAATAACTTCATTCATTTAGCCGTACCAGCAATTACCACCATTATATCCGTGACACAAAACACGGAGGTCACATCTGACAGGTAGAGAACCAGTATGTAAGGTTTTACGTTTTGTTGTAACTCACTGCATGAACTTCAACATTTCTATTGAAAACCTGTATTTACAAAAATGTTAAGAACTGTGAGAAAGTCGGGGAGGTTGAAGGCAGCTGTATGGGAAGTTTGTATGCAGAATGAGGATTATTTAATCCTGTTCAGTTTACATGTTTCCCATGTGAAATGTGCACGTTTAAATTTACTGCGTTAATCCTATTTTGTGAAAAGAAAGAGTTACATAAAATACAGCACTATAGGACAATTTGTCCATGCAGGGAATATCAACAACATACATCAAACTTGTAACATGAGATTCATTATTTTTCACTAATCATCAACTTGGAAATTACGTAAATAAAAACATCTTCTACAGTGTGCAGGTGTTTAATCCTTCACTTCTCTAATTCTATTTTATTTTTGAAATTCGGTAAAACTAGAAAACATTGGTAAGACATGAATGCCCTCTTGACCCTGTGGTTGACCTATAAATAGCAAAATGACCTTGGCAATGACCTTGGGACCCTGAAATACAAACTCACCCACTCATGCGAAGTATTCACATGCTGAAATCTTTTATACAACTTTGATGAAAATACAAAAATGAATCACAACAGGTCGGGGTGGAATGAGCATATGGGTAGTGTTAATTGTTTGCCATGTTTTGAAGCGGAAAAGAGGCTGCTTCATTTTCTATTAAGCCTTTCACCACTGTAGACCATATTGGACCCCTCCATATCAATTCATGGTAGAGTCAACTAAAGTTACATAGGGGTGAAAGGGTTAAAGTCATTGAACTGCTTGCTATGGCTGTATGTGGTTTAACAATGAGCAGCCTGTATAAACCTGGTTTGATGGTCAAGGCATCAAGGGAAGTCTTTTCAAACTTAGTGATCAAACGTTAACAGTAATTCCTAGTTTCTGTGAATTAGGCCATATTACTTCTACTAATATGACGTTAGTCTATCACAGAATTACTTGCTGTCATGCTGTTACACATTTGTACAGATGGGTAGACTGGAACAAAGACATGTAACTTGGTATATACATGAATGTCTGAGTTTAAGTGATCCAACCTTTCAATCTTTTTCTGCACATTCTACTGCTGAACGCAAAGCTTACCTGTCCTGGATAATGTAGCTATGGAGATTAAGGTTCACCAACAGAAATAATTTATTTTACTAGCTATGTTAACTCATTCAACCCCGAGATTTCATCATGAACTATTCCAACCTTTGAATTGGAAGAGTTCAAATGTGTCTTCAGGGGTGAATGTGTTAATACTGAAATATTTTCCTTAAGGATCCCAGTCCCATTGCAAATAAAACACAAGAGAACTCCATTGTATATAGCTATGCAATATTACCTCCATTTAGGTTTTTTTCTGGATATTACTATAATAGACCAGGCTAAGATACTACTGTTGACATGGTAGCTTTGTTTCTTAAAGCCACTGTATAACGGTCGCGGGTCCAGGAATCAAATCTTGGTATGACCTTGTTGCATAAACAATCAGAACACTACTTACTTCACTTTTGTTTATTTTTGTTCGTTCCATCTTTTATATCTTTCATGAAAGTTCTGCAACGAACCGTTTTCTTTTCCAAATCAAAGCTATAGTGATGGAGGAAATGTGTTTCTAATGAATTTTTAGTTTCCGGCAATGGTACTGGGATCCTTAATGATTGACAAAGGAACAGCAAAAACAGTGATATCTTCCCCTTATTTCCTTTCGATTGAGAACAGTTTGAGTGTGACATAAAGTCAGTCAAAGTTTCAAATTTTGTAAATCACCCATATTTTATGAGGTATGTTTATTTTCATACAAAATTTGCAGGACTTGATCAAGTACTGTTGAAAAAGTTTTTTTCAGACATATCAATTAACTCATTTATCCCTGAAGACACACTTGAACTTTTCCAATTCAAAGGTTGGATTAGTTCATTATGAAATTAGCGGGGTGGATGAGTTAAAAGAAACGGATATTATACAGTTTTTGGCATCTTTCAGAAATTAAAATACTTACCCATTGTGATGGAGATTTAGAACTTTCTATAAATTAAACGGAACAATAATTCTTCCCTAGGGGTTGTCATGGATACTGGTGGTGTTGGCTCTCTCTCTAACCCATAGTGCTGGTTGTTATGGTAACATCTGAAAAACACAAAAAACATCTACATGTAAATTGTGAAAATAAACTCTTGTGGTTATAAGGTTTATTTAGTTTCATTATAATCCTTTAGTACTTCCAAAGAATTAACAGAAGCAATCTTAACATGTCATCACAATTCCTTCAGGAGTCTCTGAGAAATAGTGATAGCAAATATTTTTTGCAGACTAAATGAAACTCGACAAATAAGTTATAATGAACCTTCGACAAACCACAGGCGAAAATCCATTTGCACAGCTCAGCACTTAAATGAGTAGGCTAACAATTTGACAAAATATCATTGGCTATTGACTGTGCCTTAATATCATGAGATGAAAGGTGCTTATGCACGTATAAAGAAAATTATCCATGAATTTTTAAAAAGGTTTATTGAAGCCAGGTAACACATGTAATGTTTTTTTTCAGTTTCTGAATTTTGATATAATGGAAATGGAAATGTGTTGTTGATATAGTAACTCATTTGGAATGAATAAGAATTCAAAATTCCTTCATATATCTATCTTTATCTACTGCTCTATAAATATTTGCGAAAAAACTAACAACACGTTAAACTAAAAGCGGTTGACGAGCTGAACTGTGTCCCTATTTTTTAGGAAACAGCAGTTTGGTGATGCATAAATGACTGGCAAGCACAGGTCAAACTTGTAAAACTGAAAAATGTATATTTAATGAACCAGTCAACATGCATTAGCAATATAAAAATTGTTCACAGAATGCATTTACACATACCATCAGTCTGTTATCCACTTTGATCTGGGAATTTTTATCTCAATCACGAAAAGTTATGATATTCAGGAACACCAGCAGCAGAATTCGTAATCTATTACAAGGAGTTACTGATCAAAATTAATTCCTTTTTTTATTACTTCATGAATTTCCCAAGGCTTTTTGATAAACAGAATAAATTGAATGCTATGCCAATCACACAACTTGAAAATATCCTCGTTTCAATTTAGCAGTTAGATTGGTTTTTAAATGTTATCTTTATGAATAATTCTAAACATAGCTGAAATATGCACTGAACGACTGCCTTGATTTTTGCACATATACCACTTAAATATTTTTATAAATATTGTCGCTATATTGCTAAAACCTCAGCAAACCATATTTTGTACGATGAGGGAACCTCGAGTGGTTCCAGTAAAATATATATAACTTGAATGGGTCTGTTCCAGATTTTATAGTTTCCTCGAGTTGTCTGGTTGGTTTTCTTAGTTAGACAACTTCTGCCACCAGAACGCTGCTGTATCGTTTCCTACAGTAAGCAGTAACCGCTGTCCATTGCCAATCTTTTATCCTGATCTACAGCTTTATCATTGGGAATTAATTTTGGGATTGGTAAAATAGTCAAAATATGAGGTATTACGTTTCAGGAAAAAATGTTTCTACAATTACCAATTACACACGTCGTGTATCTACGTCCGGATCCTTACTAGACTTAATACCACAAAGGCAGTGGCGAATCCAGAGACATATCTGGGGGGGGGGGGGGTTTAGCATATTTATTTATGCAAAATGATTTTATTCAAATACTGATAAATTCTGTTTCTTATTTGACCGATTCTTTATGAATAAACTACACCTGATCGATTGAAAACAGTATGGTCATTTTGGGGCCAAGCAGTTAACAGAAACAACATCAAACTGGAACGAAACAATAACATATTCTTCACTCATAGAAAATATGTATCAAATGATATTTAATACTGCTATAAAAACTCCACTGCATAGAGTAAAGCTACACTATTCAGTTCTAAACACAGTATTTCTTTGTTCCATGATACATGATCTACACGAATTCATGAATCAAAAGATGAAAAACGTTTGTTTCTGTCCCATGGCAACCAATATAAGTTCACACATTAGAAACTGAGGTCAAACATTCAAGCTTCCCCCAGACCGAGACTTCAAAGCCTCTCACTGACATGACAGATGAGACAAAAAACTTTATGTCAGGGCTCTTGAACTGAGCTCAGATGAAAGAGTGGAAAATGTGAGGGGAGGGGAATGACAACCAATCTATTTTCTCCCTTCTCCATTTGCCTGGGGTCATAACCTCAGAGGTAAAGGTCACTGCTAGTATGACCTTGAGTCTGTTTGTGGCATTGTTATCACAAGACCTGGAGGCAGGGGACTGCACTCTGTACAAGTTGTGGGTGACCTTTTGTTTGTATGAGGTTGTGGACATATATAACATGTGTGTTCATACATCTTCCTGTGTTTACAAACAAGAAAATCTCTGTAAGGTGTAGAACAAAAAATAAGGTAGAAGTCAGACAAGCTAACGTAGGTTAAGACTCGGTTGTGACAATATGAGCTAAACACAGGATTTCATAAAACATTCAGCTCCACGTTTAAAACTGTTATCAAATTTCAGTAGCTCATTCACTTTGATAAAAAAAAATTATGTTTTATGATATAACAGAATTCAAGCAATTTTAGGGAATTTCATATAAAAGAAACAGAAACTAAGAATCTAAATATGTATCAAATAATTTAAAATTTCACAATTTTCTTTGCCATTTGATATGGTGAAACAGAAATTAAAGTATTTCTGAAAATTGTGAACATAATAAAACTGTCTGGCCAAAGCAAGCTTAATTAAGCATTCTTGAATTTATGAAGCCAATCAAAGTCAAGACAAAATTTTCAAAATTGATGTTTTAAAATAAATTTGAACATTAATTTTATTTTTTTTGTCTATAAAAACATGCAGGAAAGATAAAGACATGATTTAAACTCATGTGGGATAGAAATGTCTGTGTTTAGGTTAAGCAAGCCGAAACATAATAAATGACATTCTGATAGCTGTCACATAAATCTAGAGTGTGATTATATAACAACTCCACATTTAGCACATTCTTTTTTTCAAACTTTTCTATAAGGTGTCAAAATGCCAATAAAAGTGTTCATCTCCTGAAGCTTTCACAAAGGGAAATTAATTCCATTTTATACATTATCAGTTTTTCATAATTATTTTGAACAATGAAAGATTTTTTGTAATATATTCAAGAGGTACAAATGAAAAACTTACAACATTGTACCAGTAAATAATTTTCTTTTTCTTAATCCACAGCATAATGAAACATTACGTGAGCATTTGCAATAAATTTTATTTTCATATATTCGAAATCTCATAATTATTTTGCTTAATTTTCCTAATTTTGAGCCAGGTGCCCTGTACCAAAATATCTACTGTAGAAAAAACCTGTGGAGGTACTTTAAGCTTGCTGTACAACAAAATGTGACTACGAAGGTTTAACTAAATGTCTATACAGTGTTTTGTATTTTTCTGGATTAATTTCCTGTTAAAAGATCTTTACATTTCCATTATATACACCTGTAGGTTTGGGTACATGTTCACCAGTATCTATATATAAGCACTTGTTTGACACTTTTTAAATGATCTAGTTCCAACTTCCATACACCTGTATATACCAGACCACCAGTTCTATATCCTATCCATGGGCTGATCTAGCAGTAAGCACTAATCCCTTTTGATCTAATACAGATCTAAACTAGTACACCAGAAACATCTTAGAGAATTAAATCCCAACCAAGGCCAGACCAGGCTTTGGAGTTGTTGTCATGTTGTCTATCTGGGTCAGTAATGAGGTGACCTAGGTTAACATGAGATCACTGCTAAGTTTGTATACACCAGATATAAATAGAAAGTCTCACTAATATATAAGAGTACACACAGTAAGGTAAAACTCTCAAAACTTTCCCATGCTGTTTCTTTAAAATAAGACTTACCTTCAAATGTTGTCCCTCTCAAGGGACTATTATATATTCCTGTCTGAACTTTCCTGGTCTCTAAAACTTTCCCATGTTTTTCTCTCTCAACTTCCCCATTTTTTGCTCTCTCAATTTTCTAAAAACTTTTCCATTTTGTTGCTCTTTAAACTTTCCCATTTTATTGCTCTATAAACTTTCCCATTTTATTGCTCTATAAACTTTCCCATTTTATTGCTCTATAAATTTTCCCATTTATTGCTCTATAAACTTTCCCATTTTATTGCTCTATAAACTTTCCCATTTTATTGCTCTATAAACTTTCCCATTTTATTGCTCTCTGGACTTTACCTTGTTGTTGCTCTTAAAATCTTCCCATATTAATGTTCTCCAAATTTTCATTTTTTGTTGTTCTCTAAACTTTTCCATTTTCTTCTAGATTTTTCCACATTGTTGCTCTGAGAATCTTTCAATTATTATTGCTTTTCCAAACTTTGCCATTTTTTGGCTCTCCATATCATGATTTTGCTCATGTGTTTTTTGTTTCCTATATTATCACGCAGAGTATCTTTCTCATGTTTGCTCTCAGAATTTTCCCAATTGTTGTTTTCCAAATATTCCCATTTAATTGGTTTCTTTCTCACGTTATTGCTTTCTCGACTTTCCAATGTTCCTGCTCCCTCGACTTTCCCATGCTCTTACTCCGAGAATTTTTCCATTCTGTTTCTCTCTAAATTTTCCCATTTTGTTGCAAACTCTTGACTTTCACATGTTGTTGCTCTCTAAATTTCCCAATTTCTTCACTGTTTACTCTTAAATTCCTGTGTTGATAATGATCTCTAGATCTTCCATGTTCTTACTTTGTGAATATTTCTGATAACATTGTTCCACTAAACTTTCCTATTCTGTTTCTCTCTAGACTTTCCCTTTTTGATAGACATTCACATATCCCTTTCTAAATTTATGTTATCACTGTGAACACTTTCCTCTGTTAATATTGCTGCTAAAGCCTTCCCATGTTCTGACCCTTTGATTTGTTCCTACTTTCTCCTTCTGTTGCTCTCTAGACTTTCCCCTGTCATTACTGTTTACACTTTTCCTTGTTAATACTCTCTATACCTTCCCATGTTCTGACTCTGTGATTTTTTCCAAACTTTCCCAGGTTAATTATCTACTGTTCTCTAGACCATGCAACTGAAAATATTGCTCTCTCCAGTTTCCCATGACAAATCTCTCAACACTTTCCCATGTAATAACTATATATTAACTCTATATTTTTCTACGCTGTTCTTCCGAGTCTACTTTTACTCTCAGATTCAGCCTTTTGTGTCTGCCCAGACTTTCCCATGTTGCCTCTCTTTAGATCCTCACTTTACCATTTTTCTCAAGTAAACAAAACCATTAATCGGTAGACATTCTCAAGTACACATTAAACTATTTCAAACATTTCATGTCCACTATAAAACTGTATGTCGTGTAAGTTGAATGGATTATCAATAGAACTCCGTCACCTTGATACTGACAGACATCAATCCGATTCCCGAGTCTATATCTTTGTGTACACATGTAGGATTGCATGTGTACCACATAAAAAACATTCACTTTCACACTACAAAGAAAGACAGGTATTTAACATATTTTCAACAGGGAAAAAACATTTATAAAAAGAATTGCTATTTGATTAACAGGAAAATTACAGTATTTCTAAAGGAAATCCTTACCACTGACTAAAACTTAAACTATATACATAGGAAATTTATTTTTCTGGCAATATTATAGCTTTGATTAAACATTTCTGAAAAAGGAGAACACCTTGTTGGATTTTATGGAAAAAAAATAGTAAGATCAAATGAATAAACAAATCAACAACAGTGTTCTGAGTGTAAAAGTGAGCATGGCTAGACCAGGATTCCAACCCCGACTCTCAAATTGTTATACTGTCACTCAAACCAACAGAGCTATCTGGTCAACGGAAATGTTCATTGGGCTAAGTGGGCCAAGCTTCATGGATTTCATTGGGCTAAGTGGGCCAAGCTTCATAGATTTCATTGGGCTAAGTGGGCCAAGCTTCGTGGATTTCATTGGGCTAAGTGGGCCGATTTTCATAGATTTCATTGGGCTAGGTGGGCCAAGCTTCATGAAATTCATTGGGCTAAGTGGACCAAGCTACATGGATTTCATTGGGTTAAGTGGGCCAAGCTTCATGGATTTCATTGGGCTAAGTGGGCCAATCTGTATAGATTTCATTGGGCTAAGTGGGCCAAGCTTCATGGATTTCTTTGGGTTAAGTGGGCCAAGCTTCATTGATTTCATTGGATTAAGTGGACCAATCTTCATGGATTTCATTGGGTATAGTGGGCCAAGCTTCATGGATTTCATTGGGCTGAGTGGGCTTAGTTTCATAGACTGTTATGGTTTAACTTGATTTGTTTATGCTTTACGTCCTATGCAGAGGAAAACCAGAGTACCTTCAGAAAAACCTTAAACATGTGACTCAGTGGTGGAGAGCTAATGAATACTGACGGTCAGACATCTTAACCACTCGACAGCTACTGCGGCCCCAGGATTGTTTTTGGATTTTTGGCCTACAGTTATACAGAATATTGTTATTACTATTGTATGAAATAGGCCATTGCATTAAAAGAAATAGGTAGCTCAGATGGATTGTACTGAACTACAATGGTAGCTGATGCATTGCTGAGGGTGACTGCGACGGTCACAATGAGCTAATAATCTAGCCATGTGGATTGTAGGTAACTAAATAGGTAACGGATGGATTGTAGCTAAAGACTGTTTTCTGATTGTTCAATAGCTGTAACAGCTGCATTGAAATAAATAGGTAGATGCATGGATTGCTGAGGGTTGAATAGACTATACTCACTATCAGACTAATAGGTGATCACATGGATTGTAAATAGACTATACTCACTATCAGACTAAAAGGTGATCACATGGATTGTAAATAGACTATACTCACTATTAGACTAATAGGTGACCGCGTGGATTGTAAATAGACCATACTCACTATTAGACTAATAGGTGATCACATGGATTGTAAATAGACTATACTCACTATCAGACTAATAGGTGATCACATGGATTGTAAATAGACTATACTCACTATCAGACTAATAGGTGATCACATGGATTGTAAATAGACTATACTCACTATCAGACTAATAGGTGATCACATGGATTGTAAATAGACTATACTCACTATCAGACTAATAGGTGATCACATGGATTGTAAATAGACTATACTCACTATCAGACTAATAGGTGATCACATGGATTGTAAATAGACTATACTCACTATCAGACTAATAGGTGATCACATGGATTGTAAATAGACTATACTCACTATCAGACTAATAGGTGATCACATGGATTGTAAATAGACTATACTCACTATCAGACTAATAGGTGATCACATGGATTGTAAATAGACTATACTCACTATCAGACTAATAGGTGATCACATGGATTGTAAATAGACTATACTCACTATCAGACTAATAGGTGATCACATGGATTGTAAATAGACTATACTCACTATCAGACTAATAGGTGATCACATGGATTGTAAATAGACTATACTCACTATCAGACTAATAGGTGATCACATGGATTGTAAATAGACTATACTCACTATCAGACTAATAGGTGATCACATGGATTGTAAATAGACTATACTCACTATCAGACTAATAGGTGATCACATGGATTGTAAATAGACTATACTCACTATCAGACTAATAGGTGATCACATGGATTGTAAATAGACTATACTCACTATCAGACTAATAGGTGATCACATGGATTGTAAATAGACTATACTCACTATCAGACTAATAGGTGATCACATGGATTGTAAATAGACTATACTCACTATCAGACTAATAGGTGATCACATGGATTGTAAATAGACTATACTCACTATCAGACTAATAGGTGATCACATGGATTGTAAATAGACTATACTCACTATCAGACTAATAGGTGATCACATGGATTGTAAATAGACTATACTCACTATCAGACTAATAGGTGATCACATGGATTGTAAATAGACTATACTCACTATCAGACTAATAGGTGATCACATGGATTGTAAATAGACTATACTCACTATCAGACTAATAGGTGATCACATGGATTGTAAATAGACTATACTCACTATCAGACTAATAGGTGATCACATGGATTGTAAATAGACTATACTCACTATCAGACTAATAGGTGATCACATGGATTGTAAATAGACTATACTCACTATCAGACTAATAGGTGATCACATGGATTGTAAATAGACTATACTCACTATCAGACTAATAGGTGATCACATGGATTGTAAATAGACTATACTCACTATCAGACTAATAGGTGATCACATGGATTGTAAATAGACTATACTCACTATCAGACTAATAGGTGATCACATGGATTGTAAATAGACTATACTCACTATCAGACTAATAGGTGATCACATGGATTGTAAATAGACTATACTCACTATCAGACTAATAGGTGATCACATGGATTGTAAATAGACTATACTCACTATCAGACTAATAGGTGATCACATGGATTGTAAATAGACTATACTCACTATCAGACTAATAGGTGATCACATGGATTGTAAATAGACTATACTCACTATCAGACTAATAGGTGATCACATGGATTGTAAATAGACTATACTCACTATCAGACTAATAGGTGATCACATGGATTGTAAATAGACTATACTCACTATCAGACTAATAGGTGATCACATGGATTGTAAATAGACTATACTCACTATCAGACTAATAGGTGATCACATGGATTGTAAATAGACTATACTCACTATCAGACTAATAGGTGATCACATGGATTGTAAATAGACTATACTCACTATCAGACTAATAGGTGATCACATGGATTGTAAATAGACTATACTCACTATCAGACTAATAGGTGATCACATGGATTGTAAATAGACTATACTCACTATCAGACTAATAGGTGATCACATGGATTGTAAATAGACTATACTCACTATCAGACTAATAGGTGATCACATGGATTGTAAATAGACTATACTCACTATCAGACTAATAGGTGATCACATGGATTGTAAATAGACTATACTCACTATCAGACTAATAGGTGATCACATGGATTGTAAATAGACTATACTCACTATCAGACTAATAGGTGATCACATGGATTGTAAATAGACTATACTCACTATCAGACTAATAGGTGATCACATGGATTGTAAATAGACTATACTCACTATCAGACTAATAGGTGATCACATGGATTGTAAATAGACTATACTCACTATCAGACTAATAGGTGATCACATGGATTGTAAATAGACTATACTCACTATCAGACTAATAGGTGATCACATGGATTGTAAATAGACTATACTCACTATCAGACTAATAGGTGATCACATGGATTGTAAATAGACTATACTCACTATCAGACTAATAGGTGATCACATGGATTGTAAATAGACTATACTCACTATCAGACTAATAGGTGATCACATGGATTGTAAATAGACTATACTCACTATCAGACTAATAGGTGATCACATGGATTGTAAATAGACTATACTTACTATTAGACTAATAGGTGATCACATGGATTTTAAATAGACTATACTCACTATCAGACTAATAGGTGATCACATGGATTGTAAATAGACTATACTCACTATCAGACTAATAGGTGATCACATGGATTGTAAATAGACTATACTCACTATCAGACTAATAGGTGATCACATGGATTGTAAATAGACTATACTCACTATCAGACTAATAGGTGATCACATGGATTGTAAATAGACTATACTCACTATCAGACTAATAGGTGATCACATGGATTGTAAATAGACTATACTCACTATCAGACTAATAGGTGATCACATGGATTGTAAATAGACTATACTCACTATCAGACTAATAGGTGATCACATGGATTGTAAATAGACTATACTCACTATCAGACTAATAGGTGATCACATGGATTGTAAATAGACTATACTCACTATCAGACTAATAGGTGATCACATGGATTGTAAATAGACTATACTCACTATCAGACTAATAGGTGATCACATGGATTGTAAATAGACTATACTCACTATCAGACTAATAGGTGATCACATGGATTGTAAATAGACTATACTCACTATCAGACTAATAGGTGATCACATGGATTGTAAATAGACTATACTCACTATCAGACTAATAGGTGATCACATGGATTGTAAATAGACTATACTCACTATCAGACTAATAGGTGATCACATGGATTGTAAATAGACTATACTCACTATCAGACTAATAGGTGATCACATGGATTGTAAATAGACTATACTCACTATCAGACTAATAGGTGATCACATGGATTGTAAATAGACTATACTCACTATCAGACTAATAGGTGATCACATGGATTGTAAATAGACTATACTCACTATCAGACTAATAGGTGATCACATGGATTGTAAATAGACTATACTCACTATCAGACTAATAGGTGATCACATGGATTGTAAATAGACTATACTCACTATCAGACTAATAGGTGATCACATGGATTGTAAATAGACTATACTCACTATCAGACTAATAGGTGATCACATGGATTGTAAATAGACTATACTCACTATCAGACTAATAGGTGATCACATGGATTGTAAATAGACTATACTCACTATCAGACTAATAGGTGATCACATGGATTGTAAATAGACTATACTCACTATCAGACTAATAGGTGATCACATGGATTGTAAATAGACTATACTCACTATCAGACTAATAGGTGATCACATGGATTGTAAATAGACTATACTCACTATCAGACTAATAGGTGATCACATGGATTGTAAATAGACTATACTCACTATCAGACTAATAGGTGATCACATGGATTGTAAATAGACTATACTCACTATCAGACTAATAGGTGATCACATGGATTGTAAATAGACTATACTCACTATCAGACTAATAGGTGATCACATGGATTGTAAATAGACTATACTCACTATCAGACTAATAGGTGATCACATGGATTGTAAATAGACTATACTCACTATCAGACTAATAGGTGATCACATGGATTGTAAATAGACTATACTCACTATCAGACTAATAGGTGATCACATGGATTGTAAATAGACTATACTCACTATCAGACTAATAGGTGATCACATGGATTGTAAATAGACTATACTCACTATCAGACTAATAGGTGATCACATGGATTGTAAATAGACTATACTCACTATCAGACTAATAGGTGATCACATGGATTGTAAATAGACTATACTCACTATCAGACTAATAGGTGATCACATGGATTGTAAATAGACTATACTCACTATCAGACTAATAGGTGATCACATGGATTGTAAATAGACTATACTCACTATCAGACTAATAGGTGATCACATGGATTGTAAATAGACTATACTCACTATCAGACTAATAGGTGATCACATGGATTGTAAATAGACTATACTCACTATCAGACTAATAGGTGATCACATGGATTGTAAATAGACTATACTCACTATCAGACTAATAGGTGATCACATGGATTGTAAATAGACTATACTCACTATCAGACTAATAGGTGATCACATGGATTGTAAATAGACTATACTCACTATCAGACTAATAGTTGATTACATGGATTGTAAATAGACTATAATCACTATCAGACCAATAGGTGATCACATGGATTGTAAATAGACTATAATCACTATCAGACTAATAGGTGACCGCGTGGATTGTAAATAGATTATACTCACTACCAGACTAATAGGTGATCACATGGATTGTAAATAGACTATACTCACTATCAGACCAATAGGTGATAACATGGATTGTAAATAGACTATACTCCCTATCAGACCAATAGGTGACTGCATGGATTGTAAATAGACTATACTCGCTATCAGACCAATAGGTGATCACATTGATTGTAAATAGACTATAATCACTATCAGACTAATAGGTGATTACATGGATTGTAAATAGACTATAATCACTATCAGACTAATAGGTGATCACATGGTTTGTAAATAGATTATACTCACTATCAGACCAATAGGTGGCTGCATGGATTGTAAATAGACTATACTCACTATCAGACCAATAGGTGACTGCATGGATTGTAAATAGACTATACTCACTATCAGACCAATAGGTGATCACATGGATTGTAAATGGACTTAATTAGTAGAGCGCTGCATTCAATAGGCTTACTTAGTTACATACATGGAAATGAAAGTGTCACGTCATGGTGACAGAAATTATCTAAATATCAAACACCTGTCCTGATACCTAGCCTTATACCTGTAATTAAATCCATATATCTGCCTTTCTCTGTACATTACACAACTAACCCAACAACCGTGTTACCACCACCGATAGGTATAACATCACAGAATAACTCTATACCTTATACACCTTCATATTGTTCAGGAATATAAAAAAATATTCTAGGTATTGTACCGATACATCCAGGTTATGACATTTTATAAACCTGTCATGTAAACCTTAGAAAATTGGAAAATCTACAACAGAGCCCTATTTTTTTTATCCAATATGATATGTGGTAGTGTAATATCTTGATTGCAGATGTTTTTCAGGTATACAATCTACCTGTTATAAAGCTAAATATAGCCTTCAACATACGTACACATACAGAATATGATTGGCATGTTGATTTTTGGTTTGAGGTAGGTGTTTTTTTCCAACCTGCCGTACGAATTTACAATAAATCAAATTAACAGAGATCCATATCTGGATAAACGAAGACCATTAAAAAACTCTCAAACCAACTTTAAACATTTATTCTGGACCAGCTGTGGTCATCCATGATGTCTATGGTGTACCCTGTACATTGAACATCATTCAATCAAACGTGTATTGGTTGGGCTATTAGGCACGATTTCCACTTTAGCTGTCAACTCGATCTAGATCTGGTCAGCAAGCTGTTCTACTGTATACCTGTATATTTTCACAAACTCTCACCCTTCCCCTGTTAAAAATTCAAATTCGCCCAGTGCTTATTTCGTCTTTCACATTTATTTACAATGTAAATTCTGTTGTTGACTAATGTTCACCGTAATGATAATTTTGCTCTCATACCAGAGGCCAAGAAAGGCGATTATAGACTGCAGACACGATATGTAGTAATCATTATGACACAGGAGCCAGCTATATACATTAAGTTTACAATGTAAATACATGTCTGAAGTCGACAAAACTCAATGACAAAAAGTTTGCTATAAACAGAATAATCTTTAATTTAGAGTTATGCATATATATGTATCATACTCAGTCTCTTTAGTGTCCCACTGTTCCCTATGTGTTGTCTCCCTTATTTGGAGCTATGTATATGTATCCTATTCAGTCTCTTTAGTGTCCCACTGTTCCCTATGTGTTGTCTCCCTTATTCGGGGCTATGAGTTAACATTGTCCATCCTAATGCGTGACCATACAGGATACCATTCAATGCTATAAAATGTTTTCTAATCGGTTAACTCATGTCTCAAAATATATGTAGGATCAACTTTGCTTTCAAATGAGACTAAAGAAATCTCAAAACCGATCATCAAATTATTCAAATTTTACAAGAATATTCGTGAATCACTGCATATTTTTTTTAAAGAAATCCCAAGTTTAAGGATTCCTTCTCCACTGCAGGCAAATTAAACACTAGAGAGTTCCACTGTAGGCAAATTAAACACTAGAGAGTTCCACTGTAGGCAAATTAAACACTAGATAGTTCCATTGTAGGCAAATTAAACACTAGAGAGTTCCACTGTAGGCAAATTAAACACTAGAGAGTTCCACTGCAGGCAAATTAAACACTAGATAGTTCCACTGCAGGCAAATTAATCACTAGAGAGTTCCACTGTAGGCAAATTAAACACTAGAGAGTTCCCTTGCAGGTTTTCATACCATATGTAACAAGGGACATTATTTTTTCCCATGCCTCTGCTGGGAGTCGAACTGAGGACCTTTGGTTTACTAGTCTTATGCTCTACCGAATGAGCTAAAGAGAAATTCTCGCTAGCCGAGACGGTAGGAAGCGACTAGAATTTTACCCGGGTGACATACTCTCCCTCCAGGAAAGAACTCGTCTCAGGTTTTCCAGGGGTCATAGCGATTCCTTTGCATCTCCCGAGTCCCTACGTGGGCTCCAATGTAACAGGGGTCATTATTTTTTTCAATGCCTCTGCTAAGAGGCTCACCTGGGACCTCTGGTTTACCAGTCTCTTTCGCTCTACCGAATGAGCTAAGAATCACGGCTAGTATTTTAACAGTGTGACACATACATACTGTATCCTCTCATTAATTTCGCTTTACATATTAATTGTACCTGACCTGGGCAGGGCAACTGGAATTGACTGTTGTAATGGAAGGTCCAGTGCTTTTATGCCTTTTTCACCATTTTTCAAACTTCAAAATATGGGTTTCTTCTCAAAAATGATAATCAATTAAATGTCATGTAGTTCAGGTAAAAGACTTCCAACTCAAAGTGACAGGTTCTGACAGCGGTATGGGGCTCTTTAACACATGTATCTGTATTGGTATTATTTTCAAGCATTCAAATGATTTTGACAGACAGAAAAAAAACACCAGATTTGATACAAAAAGGACGACTGGATGTGATCTTGGCCTAATTCAACGGCAAGCAGATATCTCTCAGCCTGGAAATATAAGGCAAGCAGATATCTCTCAGCCAGGAAATATAAGGCATGCAGATATCTCTCAGCCTGGAAATATAAGGCATGGCTATGTGTCTCTCAGCCTGGAAATATAAGGCATGGCTATGTGTCTCCAAGCCTGGAAATATATGGCATGGCTATGTGTCTCCAAGCCTGGAAACATCAGGCAAGCAGAAATCTCTCAGCCTGGAAATATAAGACATGGCTATGTGTCTCTCAGACTGGAAATATAAGGCATGGCTATGTGTCTCCAAGCCTGGAAACATCAGGCAAGCAGAAATGACTCAGCCTGGAAATATAAGGCAAGCAGATATTTCTCAGCCTGGAAATATAAGGCATGGCTATGTGTCTCCAAGCCTGGAAACATCAGGCAAGCAGAAATCACTCAGCCTGGAAATATAAGACATGGCTATGTGTCTCTCAGACTGGAAATATAAGGCATGCCTATGTGTCTCTCAGCCTGGAAATATAAGGCAAGCAGATATTTCTCAGCCTGGAAATATAAGACATGGCTATGTGTCTCTCAGACTTGAAATATAAGGCATGGCTATCTGTCTCTCAGCCTGGAAATATAAGGCAAGCAGATATTTCTCAGTCTGGAAATATAAGGCATGGCTATGTGTCTCCAAGCCTGGAAATATATGGCATGGCTATGTGTCTCCAAGCCTGGAAACATCAGGCAAGCAGAAATCACTGAGCCTGGAAATATAAGACATGGCTATGTGTCTCCAAGCCTGGAAACATCAGGCAAGCAGAAATCACTGAGCCTGGAAATATAAGACATGGCTATGTGTCTCTCAGACTGGAAATATAAGGCATGACTATGTGTCTCTCAGCCTGGAAATATAAGGCATGGCTATGTGTCTCTCAGCTTGGAAATATAAGGCATGGCTATGTGTCTCAGCCTGGAAATATAAGGCATGGCTATGTGGCTTGTGAATCTATAAATGTTTTTGCTTAATATATGGATATATGTATGTGTGCAGTAATTTGGTGTAGACAGACTATATAGCTACCTACATAAATTATGCATGATACATGGTGTTCTTCACTTATATACTCTTTATACGATAGCATTAATTGCGCTGATTTTCCCAGGTCTCTTTATTATTTACAGATTTCTACAGAATGTTGCGCTAATTTTATTAGTCTACTTAGTATACTATATGCCATCAAAAACAATCATTGAATATAAAAAGGATTCAATTATCACAATCATATCCAATCACTTTTTTTAAATTTATTTAAATTTATTAATATATTTTTTTTAACTTTATTTTAACAGTTCTGTAACAATTTTATAATCTCAACTTATATTGATTAATTAATATTAATCTTGTTGGTTAATGTGGCAGAAAATAGGTGTACCTGAAGAGGAACCCTGGTGGTTGGGCAGGTGACCCAATACATTTCCGAGTCTGATTGCAGAATCGAACCCAAGCTGGCTGCTTTGGTAAAAGTCAAGTGCGTTAAACAACTGCGCCACCCGACCACCCAATGCAATCACTAACAGCCCCTATATTATACCAGTGCCACCCGACCAGCCAATGCAATCACTAACATCCCCTATATTATACCAGCGCCACCCGGCCACCCAATGCAATCACTAACAGCCCCTATAGTATACCAGTAAGTACTTCTGTCCCAGAAATGTCCAGTTTAGATAGATTATACTACACATATTTACAGCTAGTTGACTTTTTCTCAACTGGACGCTCTCCAATCCATGTATTTGTTTAAAACAAGACAAAAAGAATTTCCTTCCAATAATGACATGTATAACATCGCAGACACTCTATCGGGAACTCGCAGCAATCTGGACAAATTAGGGGGCTCAATGGGGAACTCGCAGCAATCTGGACAAATTAGGGGGCTCAATGGGGAACTCGCAGCAATCTGGACAAATTAGGGGGCTCAATGGGGAACTCGCAGCAATCTGGACAAATTAGGGGGCTCAATGGGGAACTCGCAGCAATCTGGACAAATTAGGGGGCTCAATGGGGAACTCGCAGCAATCTGGACAAATTAGGGGGCTCAATGGGGAACTCGCAGCAATCTGGACAAATTAGGGGGCTCAATGGGGAACTCGCAGCAATCTGGACAAATTAGGGGGCTCAATGGGGAACTCGCAGCAATCTGGACAAATTAGGGGGCTCAATGGGGAACTCGCAGCAATCTGGACAAATTAGGGGGCTCAATGGGGAACTCGCAGCAATCTGGACAAATTAGGGGGCTCAATGGGGAACTCGCAGCAATCTGGACAAATTAGGGGGCTCAATGTACGTTAAGTTATACATGTATGTAGGTCCATGGTTATACATATATAAGCTATAAATGTACAGAGAAGGCTTTCAACCAATACACATGTACACATACATTCCAGGTTACAGACCCAATGTACTGATGTCAGATTAGATCGGGAGGATTTCCTTACTTCTATTTCTTTTTAAATATTTTATCAACTGCTTGAAAACAGTAATTAGATGTGTAGTTATAATACGGAAGTACGAACCTCTACATGTATTCTACACTTGCTCAATTTGTTGTGCTGAGATTGCAAACCTATTCCAGTTCGACTGAACCTGTAAGAAATAGCGAGTAATGCTTTATTACAAATTTACACAAGGATACAGATCATACAAAATATGAAGGTGATGATCTAGAGAACTAGACAACCATTGGAATGGTTTGTATTTATATATATATATATATAATTAAGATGATCATAAACTGACAACAACAAATATTGATATTGGTTAGAGCCCTCCCTCAACGCTCGACCCGCCC
>NW_018480055.1:194743-257721 GCF_002113885.1 Mizuhopecten yessoensis | reverse complement strand
CCCCCCCCCCCCCCCCCCCCCTAAAATAAATAAAAAATAAAATAAAATATAGAATTAATTTAAACAACAACTTTGAAAACATAAGATTAATTCATAACAACTTTTTGAATATAAAGTAGAGCTACATGACAACTTTGTAAATATCTTGCGGGATATACATCTCACCTGATATAATCCAGAAATTCACATGTTCACCATTTTACATTCCATTCAGGTATAAAGTAAAGAATTTTTAATCTTCACGTGAATTCTACCAAATCTGACACGTCTCCCATCAACTACAGGTACACCACTGCAGTACACATCCTCAGAATTTAAATCCACCGGTAAATACACATGTGCGGCTTCAAATTTCTAAAACTTGCACCACAGCTATATTAAATAGACAAGAATTTATTTCCCATGCTCCAGGTACCGTTCTAAATCATTATCAAGGTCATCCTCCAGCTACAGTTCTGTGACAACTGTACAACATAACGCACTTTAATTCAATTTAGTAATTTTTGCCTATCCACGTTGATATAGCTGTACACACTGTGAGACCCATAACACTTGACTTCACAGAGGGTATAGCAACCGCATGTAAATGCTTGCAATTTGACTACAAGTCAATATACATACTGGACTGTTATGATAGGCTTTCCTTAAAAAGTCAAACACAACACGACACTATACTTCATTTCATACTTAGGTCTCTGTTGAGTGATCTCTGATACAGAGTTGTCTTAATTAACCTAGAGCTTTGGGTCCCCTAGGTATATCTGAGGGAATCTCCCACTTTCAAAAGTCATTAAGACCATGGACCTGCAGGACTCTTACAGTTTCAAAAGTCATTTAGACTACGGACCTACAGCTTTGAGTCCCCAAGGTGTAGCTGAGTGACTTTTCCAGTTTCAAAAGTCATTGAGACTATGGACCTACATACAGCTTTTGAGTCCCCAAGGTGTGTCTGAGGGACCTCCAGTTTCAATAGTTATTGATATTGCGGACCTACAGCTTTGAGTCCTTTAGGTGTGTCTAAGGGACCTCCAGATTCAAAAGTCATGGAGACTACAGCTTGGAGTTGACCAGCGATATTAAACAAACTTGGCCATTAAATTATTTACTGTCTGTCACAAAACATCAAATAAATACTGAAAGTTACTGACTTTCTCCAGTCAAAAGACAAACATGCAAACACCGCATTTCTTTCTCCATTCATCGAAAACCACAGAAAATTAATCCAAGTCCAATTCGCTGTTGCATTAATAATGATATAAGGAATGTAGCAGTGATCACGATACATCTACAGATCATCTAATACCACAATGTAGAGTACACGGGAGATCATCCCATAGATACCTCACCCACGATCCACAGTAGGCTGGTCCAGGTCAAAGGGGGGAAAGTCTACCAGGTGACTTGTCAGGGGTTGTCACATCAAGGTCAAGACAGGACACTCTATTTTCAGTACAAGGTCAAGGTCAACAATGACATATATATGTGTGATGCTTATGGTCCATTATGATGGTTATAAGTGAGTGTTCTGCATGGTATCTTACATCCGGACACACAACACTAGCCAAGACAATGGCAAATATGTCAAATCTTTTTTTGAAAAATCTGTGAAAAGAACATGATTCTCTTTGTGTTCATGCTTACCAAAAGCTTGGTTACTAAATTGTGGAGTCGTGTATAAACTGTGAATTAGATTTAAGCAACAAAGTGTAAGATATATTTGATATCTATGATAAACTCCAGAGATTAAATCAAACCAATTCTATCTGAAAAATGTACAACAGTGATTAGTTTACAGTCAAATACTAAATCCATCCATCAGTGAGTGAAAGGACATAATTGTACCAGGATTTGACAATGGAACTTTGACGGACAACACCCCAATTATCAAATTTCCAGACGTGCCTCATTGTCTTGTAAACACATCAATATTTTTCAATATTTGATTGTTTTCCTGTGGTTTTTGACATTGTATTAATTGCAAAACCGACATTATGATTTCATTTGTTTTTTCTTCAAATCTTACTGTTCTTTTTTACTGAAAATATACTTAATAGAATCAAGATCCAGATCATTACCTAGTAAAACCTAAAGACTATCTCAAGACTGTACTGTGAACAACCATAATGTAACAGGTCAGAGATGATATTACATAGAAATGAAAACTCTTCAGAAAACAAATGAAAGGGCTTCGGCAACGGTTCTTAATACCAAGCAAGAAACTAAGTTCTCATGTACCCGTCCTGTCCTATGGTATCTCATAACCAAGTTTTACTTCTGCCCAATACACTACACCTTATTTTCATGTTCAGGAATCACAAGCTATCTTGAATCTCCAGAACAGATTTAAATCACCACAGGAATTTGTTGATAATTCGTCCATGTGTACATGGTATAGAGTGTGTCTACATTANCCCCCTTTCGCTATACCCCTCCCCCCTCACCCGAATCATTGACTTACAGGTCAAAGGTCTACCAACACTTGAGATATTTATTAGGTGATTTTAAGTACAAACCAGCATCAAAACATGTATACAGTATAAAGGGTTATTCATGATCAAAGCTTAATATACTCAACCTATTTTAAAAAAAAAAAATATATATATAAAATTATTTTTCAAAAAATTTGGATTTATTAACAGATTCTATCTTGATTTGTATTCAACTTGATCACCATGAGATCACAAAAATGAAAACAAAATTTCTCTTTTTATTCAATTGGGGAAAAAAATCAATTAGAAAATTCAAGGACAGGATTTAAGGTTAACAAGACTTTTGAGTTTTATGATCATGTTTAGTGATATGGTGTACAGGATAAACTATATCAAAGTTTGGGGATCGGAGACCGGTAAATAATGATATCATGGGGAGGTTCTCCACTGGAAATGTAAGGTTTATCAGTGAGACTCATATAGCATCTATTTTAATGGGATAAAATAGATCGGTTCTCTCTCTGTAGATCACTTTAAAGTACAAGACATAATAACCGAGCTATTGAATGTTTTCACTTCACTGGAAAGCGACGTGGTGTAGAGTTGAGGAGATTAACCCTAGTTGGACATGGTGTAGAGTTGAGGAGATTAAACCTAGTTGGACATGGTGTAGAGTTGAGGAGATTAACCCTAGTTGGACATTTACTGACATAAGGACTACAAAAAACTGGTGTTTAGGTTATCATCCCTCCAAAAGCCTACATATAGCTAAAGGACACAACAAATTTACACAAAACAAAAGTGGGTATCTGGTAATTTCTCAATTGTTACCAATTGTTATTAACCCTTTCACCCCCATATAACTTTAGTAGACTCTATCATGCATATATCTGGATGAATCCATTTTGGTCTACAGTGGTGGAAGGGTTAATTCCAGTTGTGTTAAATTATGGCTCAAGAAAATGAATAGGAAAACAGTAGGGTCCGTCATCAGGATACCTGAACTAAACATGCATGTATATGTGCCTATATAAGGATCAAACAAAATGTATACAAAACAAAATTGGGCATCATGTTATTTCTCATTTGTTACCAATATTATATGCATACATCAAGTCCAGATGTATTAAAATATGGTTCAAGAAACTAAATTAATAGGAAAACAGGTGGTGTTGTTGCTCATCATTTCTATGAGCACTGTTGAATACCATTAAGGTATCCGCCCCAGGATCCCTACCGCCACTATGGAACTGACTACCTTGCAGGGACGTTGGGTCTCCACCCCCCAGTTGTTACCAATAAACAAGAGGCCCAAGGGCCTAAGCGGTCACCTGAGTTATATCATAGGTACTGGTAGCTTTATTTTATTGTTTAGATGTCCAGTGGAAATCAGCAATTAAACTAAGTGAAATACAATACTTGTCATGTCAACAAAGGATAAGAATTTTAAAATATTTGTAAATGTTCCCTTTGGGGCCCCGCTCTAACCCCTGGGGATGGGGCAGGAATTCCAAGTTTACAATTTGATACCGTCATCCACCAAAGATGATTCTGACCAAGTAAAAATAATTTCCAACAGAAAATTGTCAAAATATACCCAAAAGTGTTGTTTCCCTATATAAACTATAGTAAACTTTACCCCCTCCCAAAGGGAGAACAGATAGCCCGGGGGTCCTGAAATTTACATTTAAATAAAGCCCCTGATGATCTTTCCATCCATGCAGAGAAAATAACTGTAATATCTCTGAGTCTGGAGAAGAAGATTTTTGAAATATTGGTTAATTTTCCCTTTTGGGCCCCGCCCTGGCCCCTAAGGTTGGGGTAGGAATCCCAATTTTACAATTTGGTAGCCTCATCTACCAAGGATGATTCTGACCAAGTTTGAAAAAAATCCATTTACTGGTTCTTGAGAAGAAGTTGATAATGTAAAAGTTTACGCACGACGGACGACGACGGACAACAACGGATGGAAAGCGATTGGAATAGGTCACTTGAGCAAAGCTCAGGTGATCTAAAAACCAGTAGGGTCCCACAGTTGGGATACCTAACACATGCAGTTAGGTCTGTATTAATAAGTGACCCTACCCAGTTACTGACCACTCATGGAATTTCCAAATATTGGTCTCTTAACACAGACAGTATATAGGTTCAGCTCACAAAGAAATCAATGAAAAATATTAAAACTGGTCTTTTAACACAGGTGGTCTCTGTATACAGGTTCAGTTCACCACAAAATCAAACAGCTGGGAAGATCAAGTGCTCTCTTCATGCAGATGGTAACACAAGCAGGGTTTAACACTTATTCACTGTCATTTATGGATGAGCAAGTCTTAAATGGATGCATGTGTAGTGCAGGTACATTGTATGCTAAATATCTTCAGCTAATATAGAAATTGATGCAGATAAATTAAAAATGAAGTCAATACCTTTTTTCTTGGTTATGCTTCAAATAATTTATTCAAGTTTTTAAAAATATATTTGTCTGATGTGACTCAATTCATTTCTGTCACTTTCCAAAAAAAACTTATGATGCAAAAACAAATCTGGTGAAACATAACTTGCTTGTGGAATAAGAATGATGACTGCTGAAGTACAGTCTGGCCTAGAACGTAAGTGCAGTCTGGCCTACAACGTAAGTACAGTCTGGCCTAGAACGTAAGTACAGTCTGGCCTAGAACGTAATTACAGTCTGGCCTAGAACATAAGTACAGTCTGGCCTAGAACGTAAGTACAGTCTGGCCTAGAACGTAAGTACAGTCTGGCCTACAACGTAAGTACAGTCTGGCCTAGAACATAAGTACAGTCTGGCCTAGAATGTAAGTACAGTCTGGCCTAGAACGTAAGTACAGTCTGGCCTAGAATGTATCCTATGTGTCCTAATGTCCATTCATATATTCCATGATAAAAATGAATAATGGGTTCATGCTTCCTCCCGCATTTACAATTATGAAATTTACATTTTTCGTATACATTTATAAATACAATCTTGCTGTCATATCATAATCCTTGTCTAATTATTCAAACTTACATAAACTAACATGTATTTATGTAAAATACGACAATTTGGAATTTTCTATTATTTCAAAATTCAAAAATAATTATGACAGGGATATAATTAAGAAACGTAATATCTAACTGAACAATAAACTTATTTTAAACTTAGTCTGCAGTACCTAAATTTTAGCAATTCATATATATCATCGCAAAACACTTTCTTTCTCCATGTATCTAATTAACATTTTGTTACATCTTCCAACCTTTATAGACTACGTAGGCCCCCATTATCAGCCTTAGTAGAGTTATAATCAGTATCCGCTATCAGTAGTTATATAGGTTTTGGTCGAACATTAAACATGAAGCTCTTGTCAGATTATTTGAGCAGTTTCTGATGAACAATGTTAATATACTTATCCAACCACTTGTACTATCTTAGGGGCACTAATTGATGATGCTAACAATCAAATTACATGTTTTCTGAAATACAATTGTTGAAAGAAAGTGAGTTGGTTAGCTAAACTATGCTTGAGCTTATTGTTCTGACTTACCCTATATTGACTCATTCACCCCTGAAATTTCATAATGAACTATTCCAACCTTTGAATTGTTAGAGTTCAAATGTGTCTTCAGGGGTGGATGAGTTAAACCTTTGTGCGTTAATAAAAGTATGTATAAATGCCCACTATAGCTTTACATACATTTCCAAGTTAAGGACATTTTGAAGGTAGATTTTCTATTAGAAAACATTGCTGATTTTCCCCCCTAACTTTAGCACAGTAATGGTTTTCTATGGACAAACTAGCTGAAGTTATAAAAAAATTCTATAAGTTTGAACATTTTATGTAAACAACATTTTTTTTCCAATAGTGATGTAAGAATGATTGTGTAAATAATTTGTACACGTTAGGTAAACAACATTTCAGGTAATTTGCCTGGGGTTTATAACAGTTCCCTATACTAGATATTATACATGACATATCATGTTAATTTATAATTTATGTAATGATCAGTACATTAAAGAGTTAATTCGTAATAAAGGAGTTTTTTAACGTATTAATAACATATTTGATCAAAGCCATACAGATTTTAAAAACTGTAATAAAAAATAAATCTTTAAAAAACAAATCCTCACTTCTTGTTTTTCCCCAAACACAAACGTTTGTTTTAGTTATGTTTTAAAAATTGAAAGTCATCACAATATTTTTTTTTTGTTTCACCTGGCCTGATAAACAGTTAATAAATTGGTGAAAACTTGGTTTTGTGGTTAAATCATCGCCACGGTGACGTCCATAGAAAAGGTGATCAGGTAAGGTCAGCGTACGTAGCCTCCTCCGATAGCACACACCTGTAAACGTGTGTCCATCTGTCCAATACACCTGCAGATTTACCTGTATAGGTAAACAAGAGGCCTAGACTACTGTCTCCGAACATAAGGGGAAAGTATGGTTAGTGTTTTTGGTACACCTAACTAATTGCAACACCAGTGTTTTACTGGTTTAAACTTAACAAGTTTTTATGTAAAAACGGTTGAGCGTGTAGTAAGTACACTATACTACTGTCTCTGACCAAAGTGTGAGTTAGCATTGGCTAGCTTTGTACAACTAATAAATTACAATTACACTCAGTTGATTTTTAATTGAACTTGTTGAATTTTCACCTATTACAATTGTAAATGTGATGTACAAAATGCTAGCTGCTGTCAGTTAGGACGGTCATAGAATGCATTCTCCTTTCACTTTTTTAAATCCCCTTTAAATAATCCCCTTTAAATCAACTAACATTAAAATTATCAGTACTTTTCTTGAATTACAACAAGTGCTTGGTGTGGTAGTGTTTCAGTATGGTCCAATACTTTTCCATCCGATACCTTTATATACCGACGTATTAAAACCAAATCTATATTCTCAGTCATCTTGTTCACAATAATATCTGTTACTAGTCAACGTGTAACAGATACAAGATAACCTTTCAAAACCGAACAGTCCACTCGCAAACTTCTAAATTTAATATACACATCCCTTAAATGTCTTGTAATGAAATTTAATCCTCTAAAAGTATAACTTCTTTAATTTCTATCATTTGGATACCATTACATTATTAATGGCTTTACTTTGATTTTATTTCAACAGGAATTTGAAGTAACAATCAAGGAGTTTCACATTATTGAAAAAAAACAAAAACATAACAAAATCTATTAGGCCTTAGTTGTCATAAATATGTTCTAGTCTGACTTTTGCCGTCCATATATAGTGGTGTTGAGCCTTAAAAATGTGGATTTTTTTTTTTATTTAATTGACCAATTAATCATTAATAATCTAAGGATATATATATACCTGTAACTAAACAAAAAACACCATGCAACTTGAATAATCATAATTCATCTAAAATCTCCTAGTAATCATACAACATCACATCTATTTAAAGCTGACAATGGAGTGAGTTTAGAACAGAGACAGACACATAAAAAAGTGGGAGCCTGCAGGGGACCGGTGAGCTATGGCGACACTGCACACAATACTCTATGGTGTGTAGGCGGAGTTGTACGCTGTCAGATAGAACTTAACCGAGATTTTCACTAAACGGCGACGTTTGGCTTTGACCACTAAGTAAACAATATGATACAAATGATAGCCCTGTGTACCGGCCAATCAAAGGGATTTACCATGTCATTTGGAGTTTATTTTATTCAATTTCATTTTATTAAACTCGTGTAATTTTAAAGGGCACTGGAAAAGATCTCTTGTTTTTTAAATCTCTAAATACTTTTCTTTCACAGGAGAAATTTCTGAAGGTATTAGGACATTTATTGACAAAGTATTTTAAATCGTTTCAAATTCCCTCTTGTATAATACCTTTCATGACTCTCAGAGACTACACAATAACAGAGTATTTTACCACTGAGAGAGAACCATTTCTGCGTCACACCCCTGAAAGCTACACTTGATAAGTTCTAGTGAGCTGAAATGTTTATAAACAGCCGTTCCGACTACTCACCTTGTTTTGCTCATTTGTAATTCATGATAAAGAGTACCATCAAATTAAAAACATATTCAGTAATCGTGTTAACCCGATTTTGTATCTAAAATATGCAAAAGAAAAAAATGTCCAAGCCAGCAGATTTCTTCCTGTTATACATGTATAATAAAAAGAAACTTTGATGGTTTACATTGTCACCCTGGAACCGTGAATTATAACACTCACGAAAACAACTGACTGGAGTCGAAATGGACCAGCAGGCAGTATAATTGTTTAGCTGAAGATCATGCAAGAAATTCACATAATTTTCACAATGTTTTGGTGCAGAAATAAAAGTCAGAAATTGGGGTGTGCAAATAAAATAGCTCTAGATTTTTCTAACAAAAATATCATCGATTTGAAAGGCTCACCATTGGTAGAAAATTGACTGCAAGGAATCCAAGCCATCTTTTAAAGACTGGACTATTTTTAGAACCGACTTACTTTCAATATATATATGTATTTATTGAGTGCAAGAAATCCCAAGCTTATTTTCAATGCCTGCCAACTTGCAAATCAGGTTTATCCTTGAGATTTAAAGGAATTTTGAAATGCTATTAAGGGATAATCATAACATCAGCATTTATACAAATAATGACTTTTGATTAAAATGAATGATATTAATGTAATACTTGAAAAGGACAATACCACATGACAAGTGAGTCATACTGCAGATGTACACTGACTATCTGAAGGAATTCATGTTACATCATTTTCATCAAACACAAGCATATTTTAGCAATTACTGTTACTTTCTTTGCAATATCGACGTTCCTGCCATACCAAGACTCTGCATAGACAAGTGTAAATGGTTATGTTGTCAGTGTCCTGTGTAAAGATCTAGGACACTTACGGTAATATCAGCCAAAGACACAGCCTTCCTGTGTAAAGATCTAAGACAACTACGGTAACAGCAGCCAAAGACACGGCCTTCCTGTGTTAATTATTACAACAATTACGGTAACAGCAGCTAAAGACACAGCCTTTCAGTCTTAATTATTACAACCCTTACTGTAACATCAGCCAAAGACACAGCCTTTCTGTGTTAATTATTACAACACTTACTGTAACATCAGCCAAAGACACAGCCTTTCTGGGTTAATTATTACAACACTTACGGTAACAGCAGCCAAAGACACAGCCTTTCTGTGTTAATTATTACAACACTTACAGTAACATGAGCCAAAGACACAGCCTTTCTGTGTTAATTATTAAAACACCTACAGTAACATCAGCCAAAGACACAGCCTTCCCGTGTTAATTATTACAACACTTACGGTAACAGCAGCCAAAGACACAGCCTTTCTGTGTTAATTATTACAACACTTACTGTAACATCAGCCAAAGAGACAGCCTTCCTGTGTTAATTATTACAACACTTACTGTAACATCAGCCAAAGACACAGACTTCCTGTGTTAATTATTACAACACTTACAGTAACATCAGCCAAAGCAACACTTACGGTAACAGCAGCCAAAGACACAGCCTTCCTGTGTGAAGATCTAAGACACCTACGGTAAAATTAGCCGAAGACAGCCGTCATGTGTTAATTATTATGACAATTACGGTAACAGCAGCCAGACACAGCCTTCGTGTGTAAATTATTACAACACTTACGGTAACAGCAGCCAAAGACACAGCCTTTCTGTGTTAATTATTACAACACTTACAGTAACATCAGCCAAAGACACAGCCTTCCTGTGTTAATTATTACAACACTTACAGTAACATCAGCCAAAGACACAGCCTTCCTGTGTTAATTATTACAACACTTACAGTAACATCAGCCAAAGACACAGCCTTCCTGTGTTAATTATTACAACACTTACAGTAACATCAGCCAAAGACACAGCCTTCCTGTGTTAATTATTACAACACTTACAGTAACATCAGCCAAAGACACAGCCTTCCTGTGTTAATTATTACAACACTTACAGTAACATCAGCCAAAGACACAGCCTTCCTGTGTTAATTATTACAACACTTACAGTAACATCAGCCAAAGACACAGCCTTCCTGTGTTAATTATTACAACACTTACAGTAACATCAGCCAAAGACACAGCCTTCCTGTGTTAATTATTACAACACTTACAGTAACATCAGCCAAAGACACAGCCTTCCTGTGTTAATTATTACAACACTTACAGTAACATCAGCCAAAGACACAGCCTTCCTGTGTTAATTATTACAACACTTACAGTAACATCAGCCAAAGACACAGCCTTCCTGTGTTAATTATTACAACACTTACAGTAACATCAGCCAAAGACACAGCCTTCCTGTGTTAATTATTACAACACTTACAGTAACATCAGCCAAAGACACAGCCTTCCTGTGTTAATTATTACAACACTTACAGTAACATCAGCCAAAGACACAGCCTTCCTGTGTTAATTATTACAACACTTACAGTAACATCAGCCAAAGACACAGCCTTCCTGTGTTAATTATTACAACACTTACAGTAACATCAGCCAAAGACACAGCCTTCCTGTGTTAATTATTACAACACTTACAGTAACATCAGCCAAAGACACAGCCTTCCTGTGTTAATTATTACAACACTTACAGTAACATCAGCCAAAGACACAGCCTTCCTGTGTTAATTATTACAACACTTACAGTAACATCAGCCAAAGACACAGCCTTCCTGTGTTAATTATTACAACACTTACAGTAACATCAGCCAAAGACACAGCCTTCCTGTGTTAATTATTACAACACTTACAGTAACATCAGCCAAAGACACAGCCTTCCTGTGTTAATTATTACAACACTTACAGTAACATCAGCCAAAGACACAGCCTTCCTGTGTTAATTATTACAACACTTACAGTAACATCAGCCAAAGACACAGCCTTCCTGTGTTAATTATTACAACACTTACAGTAACATCAGCCAAAGACACAGCCTTCCTGTGTTAATTATTACAACACTTACAGTAACATCAGCCAAAGACACAGCCTTCCTGTGTTAATTATTACAACACTTACAGTAACATCAGCCAAAGACACAGCCTTCCTGTGTTAATTATTACAACACTTACAGTAACATCAGCCAAAGACACAGCCTTCCTGTGTTAATTATTACAACACTTACAGTAACATCAGCCAAAGACACAGCCTTCCTGTGTTAATTATTACAACACTTACAGTAACATCAGCCAAAGACACAGCCTTCCTGTGTTAATTATTACAACACTTACAGTAACATCAGCCAAAGACACAGCCTTTCTGTGTTAATTATTACAACACTTACGGTAACATCAGCCAAAGACACAGCCTTTCTGTGTTAATTATTACAACACTTACGGTAACAGCAGCCAAAGAGACAGCCTTTGTGTGTTAATTATTACAACACTTACGGTAACAGCAGCCAAAGAGACGGCCTATCTTTTGACATTAACACAATACAATTATGGACTATTAAATGGCAACAGAAATTAGACAATTTTTTGAACGCCCTTCATTAGACGGCTATTATGAAACTGAAATTGCAGTTTAATTCTCCACTTTTGACCAAAATAACTGGTCTAGCTATTACATGACCATATTTATAAATAGATTAGCCAACAATAATGTACAACTCGGGCTGTATCATTACACACTGGCGGTATAAAGCTGACACCGTTTATTGACGCAATTTGTTAAAAGTTGCCGCTTTCATCAATTTTGTTAAAACATTTATATTGAAATTTTCTGTATACACATGTACATTTATAAGATTGACCAATTTTTTTCATGAACACATTAATGAGCATACCAAACACATAGTTTTGTTTTTCTTTCTTGTTTTCCACATAGATTTCATATTAACATACAAATGTATACCATACATCTTAAAGATAGGGGCTATATCTACATAAGTTATCTCACTTACCATAAATTTGCACTTTTTTATGTAAATATTGTCATGTCAAAAAGGGGGTGCGCACTATACGCAAGAACAAGTCATTCTTGGGTCATCGTTCTCGAGTTTCTGGTCCGCCACATTTGATTACCTCCCTTCAAATAGTTTTATTTGGAGTCGTCGGTCATATATGATAAGATTGAAGATTAAAAAACAACAAAGAATGAAATTCTTTGGCAATACAATGTTTACCTTCTCTGAAATGATTAAAATCGCTAATCTGTGGTCATGACTGCTGATTTGGCGACAAACACTAGCTGGGCACAGGTATCATTTTTACAGGCAAGTTGACCGGAAGACATAACCACTGACGCCGTCTGATCCCGGACAATATTTATAGGCTAGGTAGGATCGCCATGCTTCAGCGAAAAATTATTGACACTTAATGATTGGTCGAAATTTAGCTGTTGTCTGATTCTGCCCAGAATTGGTACCTAGGGGTTTTAAGGGATGCCAAACACAATGGTTACAGTTTCGAACAGCTCAGTTGCCATGGTAACAAAATGGAGTCCTCTTATTGGTCGAAATTTAGCTGTTTTCTGATTTTGCCTAAGTCCCTAAGTCCAACAGGGGTTGTTGGGGGACTTCTGTAACGGCCATCCGTTACAATTAGTACTAGTTTTCAGTATTTTTGTTTCCAAATTTGTTTCAAATAAAAAAAATAATCTGACCCAAAAAATATACCTGCGCACTATACCCGAGTGCCCACTATACCCGCAAATTTACGGTATATTAATCACACTTGTTGACCCGGATGTTAGCGTGCACGAGGGGGTCTTAATGTGGGAGGAAACTGGAGTACCCAATGAAAACCCACGTGGTCAGGCAGGTGACTTCATACCTTTTCACATCCGCTCGGGGAATCGAACCCTGGTTGCCTTGGTGAAAGGCGAGTGCGTTATCCACTGCGCCACCCAACCAACCCAATATGACTCTATCACTTGAGACTTATTTCAACCCCCACCCCTTCCCCTCCCTGTGCAAAGGAATCCTATTTTAGGAAGACTTCGGTAGGCTCGGGCTCTTTATTCTGGTATTGGCAGCATAGAGTTGAAAAAGTTAAAACATACCGAAGGATAAATAAAGAACACTTCTACTTGTTCTCTTGTCTGTTATTTTATTGATTTTTTATTACCTTGTTTTAATTCTGCTAGAGAAAAAATTCTTTTTTATTTAAACAAATATAGGATTCTTTTTACCTTGTTTTAAAGCATAGAATTAGGAAATGAAATTGAATTCTGTTAGAAAGAAATAAGACATGAATTTTTTATTGTCTAACAATTCAACGATTTAAGTCACTGAATAGCTGACTAGACCTATTTAAGAAATTCTTCATGTCAAGCATCCTGCATATTTTATGTAAACAGCATGCCTTGTGCAAATTTACAAATGTATAATTTATTTGCACAAGTCTGTATTATTAAGACCAGTTGCACTCATCAGTGTGTGAACACCGAAACAAACATTGCTAAGCTGATATATACGCCAACATGCACATTATCCATGATGGAATTAATGCTCAGCGAAAGTGTAAATCCACACTTTATCTAGGAGCTTTAACTGTCTCTATCAAACACCAGTTAACCAGTATGGCACAGTGATAAAGTATACAGAGTGCCCCATAACTATAGCCTGGGAACATACCATGGGATCTAGGTACCTAGGCTGTACAGTACGTACCACACGGGCTAGACCTGTATCGTCAGCTGATCTATAGTGACCATACTACCAAAGTCACGGGCTAGACCTGTATCATCATCTAAAATATGGACCATACTACCCTAGTCACGGGCTAGACCTGTATCATCAGCTGATCTATAGTGACCATACTACCCCTTTCACGAGATAAGACCTGTATCATCATCTAAAATATGGACCATACTACCCTAGTCACGGGCTAGACCTGTATCGTCAGCTGATCTAATGACCATACTACCCCTTTCACAAGATAGACCTGTATCATCATCATAAATATGGACCATACTACCCTAGTCACAGGCTAGACCTGTATCGTCAGCTGATCTAATGACCATACTACCCCTTTCACAAGATAGACCTGTATCATCATCATAAATATGGACCATACTACCAAAGTCACGGGCTAGACCTGTATCGTCAGCTGATCTATAGTGACCATACTACCCCTTTCATGAGATAGACCTGTATCATCATCTAAAATATGGACTATACTACCAAAGTCACGGGCTAGACCTGTATCATCAGCTGATCTATAGTGACCATACTACCCCTTTCATGAGATAGACCTGTATCATCATCTAAAATATGGACCATACTACCAAAGTCACAGGCTAGACCTGTATCATCAGCTGATCTATAGTGACCATACTACCCCTTTCACGAGATAGACCTGTATCATCATCTAAAATATGGACCATACTACCATAGTCACAGGCTAGACCTGTATCATCAGCTGATCTATAGTGACCATACTACCCCTTTCACGAGATAGACCTGTATCATCATCTAAAATATGGACCATACTACCATAGTCACAGGCTAGACCTGTATCATCAGCTGATCTATAGTGACCATACTACCCCTTTCACGAGATAGACCTGTATCATCATCTAAAATATGGACCATACTACCATATGGACCATACTACCAAAGTCACGGGCTAGACCTGTATCATCAGCTGATCTATAGTGACCATAATACCCCTTTCACGAGATAGACCTGTATCATCAGCTGATCTATATTGACCATACTATCCCTTTCATGAGATAGACCTGTATCATCATCTAAAATATGGACCATACTACCAAAGTCACAGGCTAGACCTGTATCATCAGCTGATCTATAGTGACCATACTACCCCTTTCACGAGATAGACCTGTATCATCATCTAAAATATGGACCATACTACCATATGGACCATACTACCAAAGTCACGGGCTAGACCTGTATCATCAGCTGATCTATAGTGACCATAATACCCCTTTCACGAGATAGACCTGTATCATCAGCTGATCTATATTGACCATACTATCCCTTTCATGAGATAGACCTGTATCATCATCTAAAATATGGACCATACTACCAAAGTCACGGGCTAGACCTGTATCATCAGCTGATCTATAGTGACCATAATACCCCTTTCACGAGATAGACCTGTATCATCAGCTGATCTATATTGACCATACTATCCCTTTCATGAGATAGACCTGTATCATCATCTAAAATATGGACCATACTACCAAAGTCACGGGCTAGACCTGTATCATCAGCTGATCTATAGTGACCATACTACCACAGTCACGGGCTAGACCTGTATCATCAGCTAAGATATGGACCAATTACTACACCTGTTACGAACAAGACCAGTTTTACCAGTTTAGATATTGATCGTGCTATCCCATTCTATCCCAGTCAGGGGTAAGACCTGTTTTACCAGTTAAGATATGGACCATATTCCCAGTCAGGGGTTAGACCCTGATCCAAGTATTGTAGCTTAGATGTGGACCATCAGATTCCCTTGTCTTGTGCTAGAGCCTTTATATTGTTAGCTAGAATGCACACTACTTATATAATGAATTCCCTAAGTCTGAGGCTAAACACACAAGGTATTGTTTGATGTGGACCAACAGATTTCCTAGTCTGAAACAAGGACCTCTAATTATAACCGCTAATGGAGGACCTACCGTGCCCCTCTCTGGTGCTATAACCTCGAAGGATCTGCTTAAATAGGGATTATTATATTAGTTTTCAACTATCTAAACCCTCAAAGAAATGTTAGCTTATATATGGTCGAACTGATCCCCTCGTCTGAGGCAAAAACCTCTCATCATTATCATCTTGGATATATGTACTAAATAAACTATTCCGGGTTGGGGCTAGACCATCCGGGTATTGTCAGCTTACAAATGGACAACATTTAATTGAGACTTAGTCTTTGGCAATAATAGAGCATCAAAGTATCGTCAGCTTGGATTCGTGATTAGATGACTACCCCTAAGTCTGAAAGTATTGTCAGCTTGCATGGGAATAATATGACATATGCAGGCTGGGGCTAGACTTCCCTCCCCCTCAGTTAGTGTTTGCTTCCACATAGTACATCAGCTGACTACCCATTACTCTGATTAGACTCTGTATGGTCATCTTACATACAAACAATATGACCTTTCAAGTCTGGAGCTAGACCCTGTCAGTAACTGTTCGCTTACACATAGCCTATCAGCTGACTACCCATTACTCTGATTAGACTCTGTATGGTCAACTTATATACATACAACACGACTTTTCAATTTCGGAGCTAGACTCTCTCAGTACCTGTACGCTTACACATAGCCCATCAGCTGACTATCTATTTCTCTGATTAAGTGATTAGACACTGTATGGTCATCTTACATACATACAATATGACTTTTCAAGTCTGGAGCTAGACCCTGTCAGTAAGTGTACGCTTACACATAGCCTATCAGCTGACTACCCATTACTCTGATTAAGTGATTAGACACTGTATGGTCATCTTACATACATACAATATGACTTTTCAAGTCTGGAGCTAGACCCTGTCAGTAACTGTACGCTTACACATAGCCAGCCTATCAGCTGACTACCCATTACTCTGATTAGACTCTGTATGGTCATCTTACATACAAACAATATGACTTTTCAAGTCTGGAGCTAGTCCCTGTCAGTAACTGTTCACTTACACTTACACATAGAACATCAGCTGACTACCCATTACTCTGATTAGACCCCGTATTGTCATCTCAGTTATGGACTAAACGATTATTAACAGTCTGGGGCTATAGACGCTCAAGTTTTGTCAGCTTACATGTAGACTTTCGGAGAATCCCTGCACGGGGCTGAACTCTTTTCATAAGGAGGTGAAGTAATAGGGGTTTGAAATCCAAAATGTTAGGCCCACATATTTTATCCCCAATTTTTAAAATTTAGACTAAATCCCACCATAACTTACGAATGTGTTTTATTAAGCTACTGTATGTAGGTTCATTCTATATGGAGTGAGGGAAATCAAGAACCTGTATGCATATAGCTGCTGCAAACAACCTTCCTATCAACATGGCCAATGTTCAAACTACTTAACAGATAACTACACCGAGATTTATCTATAAAAACAATTTTGAGAAGACACTAGTACTATCTATATACAAAGGAATGTGAGCTCTGGCTGATAACAACCGGAGATTGATAACAAACAACAGCAAGTCTATTGTTTCATTCTATCTAACGACAATATTTCTAATTAGCCACTCTGTATTCATATAACAATTGCTTAACCTTGACAACCTCAAAATATCTGGGCTTTTAAAAAGTAAAGGTCCTTTAAGTTCTATTCCACACTTAGAAATGTACTTTCAGATCATTTAAATGCTAAACACAATTGATGTGTCAGATGCCAGAGATGGTGACCTTGACCCATGACCTTGACCTCTGTAGGTGACACTTCCCATTTAAAGTAGTGACATAAAACCATAAGTTTGGCTGTAACAGGAAAATTAACATGTATATGTAAACACTGCCTCATCTGTATTTACACCCACTGCAAGTGGTCCGAGCACACGTATCACACATGAAAATGTTTAACAAGCAGCAATATATTTCTGAGTTTACATTTTTTGTTTGTTCAAGACACAATTTAATTGTCAATCCCCATTTCCTTGGCAAGAATGACAGAGCCTGTGTGATTCTACTAGAGAGAACCAGGTCATGCCGGTCAAATATAAAATTGATTCAGGACTTATTGTTGGTGCTGATTTGTACAGCTGGATGGAATGGAAATTCTGGTAACAACGCGTCCTGCGTAATCAGAAGAACACAATAAATACTGATTCATCCCTGAAGACACATTTGAACTCTACCAATTCAAAGGTTGGAATAGTTCATTATGAAATTTCAGGGGTGAATATGTTAAAATGAACAGGGAAACTTTCAAGATAAATGTTACTAAAAGTAAAAAAATGAATTGGTGGAAAACAATCTTCTATAGATAGAAAACCTGGTTATCTAGAGAAATGGATAGTGCACATATCGAGGGAAAATAATTGCTCAAGATTTAAAACAATGCGCAGAAGTAGTGGAATGGTAAAACCTGATAGACGGAATCCTGGTTATAATATCACCTTATCCACATAAAGGGTATCCACCAAGTAACCTTCAAAACGAACAGGAACACCGGCGTTTCAGATCAGCCAGGCCAATACAAAACGTTTCTGTATCCTCTCTCCACTCCCCTTTTAATCTATTTTTAGTAACAATGACCTTGAACTTAAGAGCTTGTCAACCCCTATTTTTGCACATGTACATGTTAATATATAACTTATAAAAGCAAATTACCCTGTGAAATTTCAGAAATTCTGGATCCTAAGATAATTCGAGAATGAAAGTGTGGAAGGACAGACAGACAAACACTTTGCTAATTAAAGGGGCACTGCATCTACCAAGGAAGCTTGGGTAGAGGTGAGGATGGGAATACATGTATTAGGGGAGTTGTAAAGGGATGGGACATCTAGTCTGTATCCAGGTATACCGGGTACGGTAGATATAGAGGTAAGGGTAGGATAGGAATACATGTATTAGTGGAGTTGTAAAGGGATGGGGGGGTCTAGTCTGTATCCAGGTATACCGGGTCGGTAGATATAGAGGTAAGGGTAGAATAGGAATACATGTATTAGTGGAGTTGTAAAGGGATGGGAGGTCTAGTCTGTATCCAGGTATACCGGGTCGGTAGATATAGAGGTAAGGGTAGAAAAGGAATACATGTATTAGTGGAGTTGTAAAGGGATGGGGTGGTCTATTCTGTATCCAGGTATTCCGGGTCGGTAGATATAGAGGTAAGGGGAGGATAGGAATACATGTATTAGTGGAGGTGTAAAGGGATGGGGGGGTCTAGTCTGTATCCAGGTATACTGGGTAAGGTAGATATAGAGGTAAGGGTAGGATAGGAATATATGTATTAGTGGAGTTGTAAAGGGATGGGGTGGTCTATTCTGTATCCAGGTATTCCGGGTCGGTAGATATAGAGGTAAGGGTAGAAAAGGAATACATGTATTAGTGGAGTTGTAAAGGGATGGGGGGTCTAGTCTGTATCCAGGTATACTGGGTAAGGTAGATATAGAGGTAAGGGGAGGATAGGAATACATGTATTAGGGGAGTGGTAAAGGGATGGGGGGATCTAGTCTGTATCCAGGTATACTGGGTAAGGTAGATATAGAGGTAAGGGTAGGATAGGAATGCATGTATTAGGGGAGTTGTAAAGGGATGGGACATCTAGTCTGTATCCAGGTATACCGGGTACGTTAGATATAGAGGTAAGGGTAGGATAGGAATGCATGTATTAGTGGAGTTGTAAAGGGATGGGGGGGCTAGTCTGTATCCAGGAATACCGGGTACGGTAGGTATAGAGGTAAGGGGAGGATAGGAATACATGTATTGGGGGAGTTGTAAAGGGAGGGGGGGGCTAGTCTGTATCCAGGTATACCGGGTACGTTAGATATAGAGGTAAGGGTAGGATAGGAATGCATGTATTAGTGGAGTTGTAAAGGGATGGGAGGTCTTGTCTGTATCCAGGTATACCGGGTACGGTAGATATAGAGGAAAGGGTAGGATAGGAATACATGTATTAGGGGAGTTGTAAAGGGATGGGAAGTCTAGTCTGTATCCAGGTATACCGGGTACGTTAGATATAGAGGTAAGGGTAGGATAGGAATATATGTATTAGTGGAGTTGTAAAGGGATGGGATGTCTAGTTTGTATCCAGGTATACCGGGTACGGTAGATATAGAGGCAAGGGTAGGATAGGAATACATGTATTAGGGGGGTTGTAAAGGGATGGGGGGGCTAGTCTGTATACAGGTATACCGGGTACGGTAGGGATAGAGGGAAGGGTAGGATAGGATTAATACATGTATTAGGGGAGTTGTAAAAGGTTGGGGGGGTTCTAGTCTGTATCCAGGTATACCGGGTACGTTAGATATAGAGGTAAGGGTAGGATAGGAATATATGTATTAGTGGAGTTGTAAAGGGATGGGGGGGCTAGTCTGTATCCAGGGATACCGGGTACGGTAGGTATAGAGGTAAGGGTAGGATAGGATTAATACATGTATTAGGGGAGTTGTAAAAGGATGGGGGGGTTCTAGTCTGTATCCAGGTATACCAGGTACGGTAGGTATAGAGGTAAGGGTAGGATAGGAGAAGGAAAGAGATTGGGGGGGTATCCAGGTAGAAATATATAAATAAGGGTAGGATATATAAGAGTTATAAGGTAAGGGGGGCTACTCTGTATCCAGGTATACTGTATACAGACAATGCTGATTCACCTCCTAGTCATTCATCAGTACCTGGTAAAGAGGTCCCATCCAGATATACACATGATCATGTGTATGATGGCCTTGATCATGACCCCAACACACACACATATACTGCCAATCATACACAACCAGTTTACCAATAACAAACACTATGAACACAATGATTATGTGTGTCAGACATTTATAATAACAGCCATCTTCCATATCACTCATTCAGTATTTAGTAATAAACATCCACATCAATCCCAATTAGTTTATTAACCAAGTTTTTTGCATCAAAGTTCAAAGTAAGGAAACACAATTAAAAAGTATGCCAACAGTTGAACTATTTTAATAATTTTTCCAATATCTCTACACGTGTAACCAGTTGACCCTTTAATTTGCTAGGACTCTGGTGTCATCACTGAACCCATTGTTCTACGAATTGTCACCTTGTGTACCAGCAATATCTTTCAATGTCTGTTTTGATTCTTCCTTATATTTATATGCCTCAACAGTTCATTCAGAGTTAAACAAAATATATGTTGATTTCCTGCTACATGAGTAAAAAGATGTGGTTGGTTGGTTAGCATTATAAGTTTATATTTTATCTTGTTATTTTTTCCCCAAATCCTGAAAACTGGATTGGGTGCAAATTATTTCAGCATTTTTTGGGTTTACCTGATAATGTTTACACATCTTCTTTACCCCAATGGAAAGGTCTGTTATTCGTCTTACCATGCAAGCATCAATAAAATTACTGATAACAGCAGTAAAACCTGTAAACAAGACACTTTCCATCACGGCTAACTTTCATTTCGTGTTCAGACTTCATTGCTAATGAGGAGTGACTTCAGGTATCAGAATACTGATGCAAAGTCAGTTGATAATGTGATGTAATCATAAAACACGGTAACGTGTCTATCAATGATTACCAAAAATATTATTAACAGATGAATTTTCTGAGGGTACCAAAACAATATCATCAGTTAATAAATACTAGGTGATCCAACACTCCTTATGTAGAACTGGTAGTGTCCTAGGGTGGATCCGTGAGTGGATCCTATAGAGCTCCTTACTAACAGAACATAATAGAGATTCCTTTATTTCTCTAATATTGTCAGTTGTGATTAAAACCCATTTCACACTTGCCAATCAACTGCACAAAGTATTGCCAGAGTTCTTGTACATATAGAGTACTTCATCTTGATTAAGTTACTTTTATATATACAAGACGTTACTTACAAACCAGATGCATGTATAATACAACAAAGTGCAAACAGACTACTGAAACAATGGTTGGTCACTGGCAAGACTGTAAGTAGAAGAAAAGTGCAATATGGGCAGGCAGGGATTCAAACCCAGGACACCCAAACTCAGGACGGACACTCTAACTAATTGACAACCTGGTCACATGAAGTCACCCAGTTCAATCCTGCTAGTGGCTTCATAAGTAACATCAACACATTCGTTTTACATGCCTTCCTGTCCTGGGCTTTGAATGATGTTTTTGCACCTCTGAGATGGATTCAATTTGATATTGGGGCAATGTCAACATGAACATTGGATAAATGGTATATGTTTGTGAGGAGCAACATGTAACACGGACATGATATACATTAGGGGAAAAGAACAACATGAAGATGGACAGGTTTAAGTGGGGGGAAAGGTATGGTGTGGATAGGGTTAAACCAGGAAAAAGGTGTATCACTCCATAAAGTCTGTAACAAGAGAAAGGGTATAGTGTCCCTCGATCCCTCCAGGGAGGAATTCAGCAACACTAAGTCCCCAGCTTCCAGGCCAGTCACTCTGTCAATTGAGCTAAGGGGAAATTTCCTCTAGCATGAAGATGGAAACTAAAGAGCGACCATAACAATATCTAATCATCATGAAATTTTACTGTCAACCTAGTCAAGTTGAAAGGACCCAGCAGAATAAGTATATGGAAATGGAATGGAAATATAGTCTAGTATTTAATAGTAACATATATCTATGATAAAGTAACAATAAAATGCCAGGCCAGGATTCGGATCTGGGACCCTCCAAACTCTAGACAAAGGCGCTATTAACTGAACTACCAGCTGGTCACTGTCAGTTGACCCAGTCCAGGTTACATTTCATATTATGTCTGGGGCAAAGACAAATTTCATTAGTTTAGATATATTGTTGCAAGCACAAACATATTTCTGATTCCTTCCATATGACCAGAAAGAAGTTAAAACTGTTAACAACTAGGTGATAAAATCCTATAAGCTATTACAATTTTCATTAAGAAGGTCCTCAAGTTGAATACTTTGATGTCAAAGTTTCATACGCTAGTGTAAAACAGTAAAATAAAGATTTAGTATTCTGTTTCTAAAAGAAAAATATCAGACATCATTCAAGATAAACAGTTTCAAATCGTTATAACGTAGCACTGTAAACTGTATTTCAGCTACACTTACAGACACATTAAACAACAAAAAAACTTTCTGGGAAATCCCATGAAGGTGGGAGGGTGTTCTGCAGTGCAGTCTTACAGTAAATTATAACCCTTTCTAAATCAGACATCTCATTGCCTTTAACAGCAAAAAGTCCAGGAACCAAATAAAATTATCTGATTATTACATATTAATGGGTAAACCATAAATGACATAACACAATAATATCATAGAAACGCACGCTCTGGCTGTGTATTCCAGCATGGCTATATAGGAGTAGTAAATCTAGGTCAGCGGAACAAAGTTATGTTGACCGTTTATCCATTCATTTTAGACAGACACATGTGGTTGGGGCGCTTATACATATTCGTTTCACGTCCACAGAGCCCAGAAACACTTAATTATATAATCTTGTTTCGTGTAACCCATCAACATGTTGACACTTCTTCAACCGATCCAAGTAAACTTCTGACACTAGAAACACTCCTCCATTTTGGAAGCACTTGCTGACCTCTACAGAGGAAAGACGAATCTGACAATAAACTGAAAACACATTTTACCTTATAAAATTGTCATGCTGAGTTGTTATAACGTGGTAAAGTACTCCAAAACGAGACACAGCAAACTTTTCTACCGAACCTTCATCGTCTTGTATCCTGAAGCCGCCATGACAGTGACGTCACTTTAGCAAGTGCGCTCCGTCTGGATTCGTTTACGTGTTTTACACTAGAGGTCGCCCGCTGTCTAATTTGACACTTTTTCCTTCTCATTCACAATTTCACGCGCCAAGTTATATAATATACTCCCGCGGTCATGCACTTTTTAATCCTTCCACTGTACGATCCTGCTTTAAGTCTTTTACGCGTATATTTCCCGATCACATTTATATATTCATGAATTAATTGCATGAATTTCAAGGGAATGAATCACTATAAAAATGTATGTACCTAAATGTTTATCAAAAACAAACATTCAAACACATCTTTTTCTATCTTAACTCCGATGGTTTACATGCAAAAGAACAAATATATCAAATCTATTATTGTGTATTCTGGCACGTAATTTCATAAAGAGGTGCTTACTTGGGGGGGGGGGGGGCAGAAAAATATTCAATATATTTATCCGTTTAAGAAATGATAATCTTTTTAGTTTCTCTTGTTTTTATTAGACTGTCTTGTATGCATATACACGGTGAGTTAAGGATTTTTATTACAAAAGAATGTCTTTTCAAATTCGGGGGAAAGATGGGCGTGTCTACTGTCTGATCTATTTGTTTATTTATTAGTCAAATCACGGAATTAGATTAAATAAGTCCGTGGTTAAATCCCTTTCATTGTTGTACTATTAAAATTAGAGGTTATACAATTTTAATGTACAAGTTAAAATGCATAACTTCGTAATGTTGCCAAATAAGGAGTAAAACGATTATCAGGGCAACAGTAGACAGGTACACCGTTATAAGAACCAATCCACTTCATTTACACAATGTTTTGTTTTATAGATACGAGGTTTCGTGAGTCTTGTGCGAAACCACGGAATAGGATTAGCTATCTAAGTCCGTGGCGAAACTTATAAACTGATATTTTACTATAGCACAAGGACCTTTGAGTTTGTTACAGTAGGTCAGAGACATATAAAGCAGTATATATACGTCTCTGAGTAGGTATGGATGGTCATACACTGATGTGTTAAGTAGTATTAGACGTTTAGGTTTTTAAATCAACATCAGAAAATTACGGAATGTTCATCAATCAATCAATCAATCATCAGAGCCCTTAGCAAGACTGATTTTTTTCTCCTGAGCTTTGATATTCAACGACCATGATAGACCATCATGTGTATAACACCATACATCTCAATTAGCATGTGTAGATGTGAATGCGTGCTGCCGACATATCATGTTATCTTTTGACTCAAACATTATAATAATTTTATATAACGGAATTAGATTAGCCTATATAAGTCCATATTATAAATATACAAATATTTTTGATCAAGGACATCGTATTGCAATCCCATTCAGGGTAACACATCAAACAATTTATAATTTTCTGATATGACAGACAGACGTTTTCTAATTTAATTTATATTTCTTGGTGACCATATATTTCTACCTAATCCATGTGTCAAAATATGTCTACCTTCGTTTACCTGTAAAGAAAAAAATGATGTATGCGAGCAGTAGGGGGATTAATGAAGGAGGGGAGGGGGCGTTATGTAATGTCATTTGATTGACAGTCTCGTATGGGCCGATTGTTGATAAATGACGTAAATAACAGTGTCATTTCTCGTTGTACATGTTATTTACCTGTATTTACATGTACCTGCTTACCTGTGTATATTACCTATAGGACCTGAATAAATTGATGTCCTAAATATTACAAACCGTGGGGTCGTGACGGACGTATGATTATTCTTACATGTAACACCTGTAGGTAATTACCTGTAACGAATCTACAGTCTTATCTTTTATTGACAGTTATTTCAAAAGATATTTGCCCCTGGAAATCACACAGGAAGTAAAAGTAACCGTTAATAATGTTATCCGAAAAAAACAACGTAATATGCATTATGATTTGCGTGAGAGCAATCGTTTTATTACGTCACAGTAATTAAGGAATCGGAGGTGAAAAGGAATTGAATTAAGTTAGTTCATATAGGTGAATGAATACATAGGTACAGTTTAAGTGTCGAAATATATGTACATTAATAAAGCTTAAAGCAACCACAACTTTAATCTAGCTGTCAGCTCTACATGATAAATATCATACTTGTAATACATGTTCAAAACCAATACTATCGATCATATCTGATTGTTTAATTAATTAATGTTCATTATTATCAATAAGAAAGACACCGTAATAAACAGTGTACAACTCCACATTTACCAACGTAGAAGGGGGAGGGGGTCTCGCGCAGAGCGACGCGCGCGTTCACATGTTTATCTATACGTAAACTAATTCAAATGTCCAGCCTTTAAAGACTTACGAGACAATAAGACATTACAATTAATTAATAAAATCATAAAATAAAATATCATAAATAGGTTCATACTGTGTAACTTAAAATAAATAAAATAAATAAAATAAATAAAATATACAACATTTGATATAGCGCCCTATATAGCTAACATAAGCCACTCTAAAGCGCTTTACAGTACATAGATATAAATTGTATACAGTCAATACGATTAGCATATAAATTCATCAATACAATATTGAGTAATTTGCAGCAGGCGTTTACTACTAGTCATATGCCACCTGGCTAACATCTCCCTATGTGTGTATGCCTGCGTGTGTGTTGGAGATGTATTGCAAAGCAAAACGAAATATGTTTATCATCTGAAAGTTTCTTTCCGATGTGGAAAAGTTTTATAAACTTTTACGTAATACCGTGCTTCCCTATGTCCGCAAGGCCGATGTACATGGGGATAGTATATGCTTTATATTTATGAGTTTGTGTAACTCTAATTAGTTATATAGAGCGCTATATAAATATTGTAGCCAGCCAGTTGCGTATTCTATCAGTATGATAATACTTCATATGTTTAATAGTTGATCCAACTATGCATACCAACTATGACACATAAACAACTTATAATTAGGTGGGGAATTTTCACATTTTCTCCCTTTAACCCCATACACCCAACCATCCATGTTGAAAATAAGACCCAATAAAAGGGTAAAAGCACGGAATCATATTATGATATTGCTATCTACGTCCGTTGTCAGAGATATTATTTAGTGTGTAGTTTTATTACGATAAATCAATTTCGCATGTATTTGCATTCCAGTTAATTTCTCTTCGTCCTACGTTCAATAATTCATAATAATGATAATAATTCGAGGTTCTTATATACCGCTTTATCACAACCTAGTTCGTAGGTCGTCTCAAAGCGGTTTATAAATTATTATCCGTGGTTATAGGGCTTTGCAACCAGCCAATATCTTTCTCAACTCCATGAGGCCCTCACAGCTAGCATTCTACAATTCTAGCACTGCCCAACCACGTACTCATTTACAGCTGAGTAGACTGGAACAAGCGGAGTAATGTATCTTGCTCAAAGATACAACACAGTGCCGTGCCGTGCCGTGCCGTGCCGTGCCTCGAACCCGCAACCCCGGAACAAGAAACATTAGGCTTGTGTACTTAGTCCATGCTTGAGCATGAGAATGGTTTTATAAGTAGGAGCACGGGGGTAGGGAATGGTGACCTTTGGCCATAAAGCTGTAAAAAACAAGCCTGATATATATGGTTTTTTTCGATATCCAGTTTAAATTTTATAAACATTTTGTTGTACACAATCATTTTATTTTCGACGAGGATCGGATAATGCAGATAATACAAATGTGTTTGAATCAGATTTGATTTAAGTGTAAGCAGGTATTGTTGTCTCTATACCCACATCAACATTACGATAGATAAAACATTCTGTATAATCTTAGAGTATTATCGTATATCATAGGTACATGTGTGGGAATTGAATATTGCACGGTTTGGTTTAGTATTGTTTAACGTCCTATAACAGCTATGGTCATTTATGGACGGTGCGCGTTTCGGAGAATGTATTGCGGGTTCCTCTGCAGTCTCCAACACCTCTTCACTGTAACGGAGAATGTCCATTATAGATGTAAATATATCAAGCGATTCTATCACAGAAGTCCTAATGTTTTTTAAGTTAACGAAATCATTGAGTACTAACAATGTAAAAGATTTATGCAATCTAGGAAAGTATTTATATTGTGCTGCGAGAAAACGTAGAGAAATCAATGTCTGATATGGAAAACTACGTGTGTACTTTGCTCACTCTCCACTTCACCAATTTAAATTTGTACAAAAATCTCTTGTATACAATGTACTATATGATGTAATTGTTTGATATTTAACCTATGAGTCGGATGGCTCTTGGAAAATAAAGAAACTGAAAAAACTGTCTCCTGCCTAGGGGTCAAATTAACCCGAGTCAGCCTGGCCAGATTGAACTCGGGCTAGGGACAATGGTGAAACCAACATTGATCAGATGTCCCCATGTGAAACACTTTTCGTCGTTGCTTCCTTCGGCATCATCATAAACGTGCTGTTGTGAGGATTCTGGAATAACGATGTTTATGTTACATTTGGTATTGTATACTGTTGTAAATATATTTTCTCTGTACATTTATAATTTTGTTAAAGAGAAATAAAGTTAAAGTAAAAAGTAAAAAAATAAATGTTCGCAGTTGTGTTGCGACTAACGAGTCTCGACCTCNGAGAAAGACATTCTCATTTCAAAGAAGATAGAAAGAAAGACAGAAGGATAAATTGGTTTGGTTTAGTACTATCAACAGCTATGGTCATTTAAGGACGGCCTCCCCTGTGTGCAACATGTATGCGTGTAGTGTATGCGTGTGTGTTTTGGGAGGCTGCGATATGTTCGTGTTTGTCTCCTTGTGATAGCGCGGAACTGATGCCGACTTTATAGTGCTACCTCAATGAAACATACTGCCGAAGACACCCCAGCAGGACACCCCACCCGGTCACATTACACTGACAACGGGCGAACCAGTCGTCCCACTCCTAAATTGCTGAGCGATAGCAGGAGTATAAACTACCATTTTTACAGACTCTGGTAAGTCTCGGCCAGGGGACAGCACCCAAAGTCTTCCTCACAGGGGCGAACGCTCAACTAAAGGCCAAAAGTGAGGTATTGCCAAGGAGACATTAGGAAGAAGAAAGTTGTTTAGAAAGAAGAGAAAAGATAAGATCCAAAATTTAGTCGCCTTACGATCATGCAATGGGGGCAGCAGGTACAATTCTTACAGGGAAAAAAGACATTCTCATTTCTTAAGTGCACTGCGTTTACATTGAAAAAAGAAAGAAAGAAGAAAGAAAGGAACACAGAGGGATAGAAATCAACGGAATCCCACAATGGTCGCTAGACGATAATCTGCCATGAAAGAGATAATAGTTTTTCTCTAAAATAATTAGATTAATTCGCTTGATTAAATACAGACTTTTAAAATCATTATGAAATTAAATGGCCATACATGTACTGACTGACAAGGCTACGAGTGACGTCATAGGCGTCCTTGGAGTGATTTGGTTGGCTGTGTTAACAGGGTGCGTGTACTACAACGTTCTTATTCAAGAGAATGCAGTGAAAATATCAGTTAAACATGGAGGATTGCCTCTATTAAGCGTGCACCTGAAAGAATTTAATCTGGAGTTGTTCATTTGTCGTTTTTTAATTCCATTTAGTTTTTTACTTGTGGACGTCACATTTTATAATGAGATATTTTTTTCAATATTAAATGGTTACACACCGGATTAGAATTCAATAAGTAGCAAAATTTATTACCAATTATAAAATGACAAATATGTTAGCATGTATACAAAACTGAAAATCAATGCAATTCATGTATTTTTGTCTCAACTTTTTGTAGAATTTTTAAGTTAGTACTTTTCCGTTATCTCGATCATTGCAGGAACTTATACATTTTAATCAGTTATTTTTTTGATTTTTGCAAAACAATTAATTGTCTATTTTCTCATTACTTTTTTTTATAAACTTATTTTTCTTTCTTTGATGTTCGTAATTAATATGCTAAGTGGAGTTCGTTACATTACTTTAGCTCCGCCGTATTGATTTTTCATATCCATAATGTACCATCTGTATTTATAAACCTGACAGTACCTATATACATTGCCTTTACGTTTGTTTTGGGTTTGACGTCCTCACAACCGCTAGTTACAATCGATTGAACATCAAACAAGCGATAGTGTAGATAGACAAGAAAAGAAAGTGATCCAAAGTTTTGTAGTTGCTTCAGCATGTAAAGGCGGCTGCACTATAATCTTCAAGGGATTGGTTTTCCTATTTATGTCATTTTGAGTCAAACAGGACCATCTATGATCATGATCCCTTTATTTCTTTTCCTTGCGATATCAATGCAAAAGTAGCATAGTCGGGTGGCCATTTTATCTCACCGAATCAGTCAAATCTGAAGGACACACAACTAAGGAATTGAGGGTTCATATAAACTATGTTTTGATCCCTTAAATGTACTTCCTGAGAAATACAAGAAGGCCGAAAAGTATCCTTTTTGCTTTTCAAATCAATCTGGAGTTGTAACAAATATGGAACATAGAGACCAAGATATCATACATATAGCCGAGTTTCATCATAATCCCTAAAGTAGTTTCTAAGAAAAAATGGCAACAACAATTGATCAGCTGACTAATGAGGAGGAACCCTGGAGGACCCTGGAGGAACCCTGGAGGGACCCTGGAGGAACCCTGGAGGGACCCTGGAGGAACCCTGGAGGGACCCTGGAGGAACCCTGGAGGGACCCTGGAGGAACCCTGGAGGAACCCTGGAGAACCCTGGAGGGACCCTGGAGGAACCCTGGAGGAACCCTGGAGAACCCTGGAGGAACCCTGGAGGAACCCTGGAGGGACCCTGGAGGAACCCTGGAGGGACCCTGGAGGGACCCTGGAGGAACCCTGGAGGAACCCTGGAGAACCCTGGAGCCTGGCGGGACCCTGGAGGAACCCTGGAGAACCCTGGAGGAACCCTGGAGGGACCCTGGAGGAACCCTGGAGGAGGAACCCTGGAGGAGGAACCCTGGAGGAACCCTGGAGAACCCTGGAGGAACCCTGGAGCACAGAAGTAAATCTTCCCGTGGTGTATGCAGCCTGCATCCAAACACATCATGCATCTTATGTCCCACAGTTACTGCTCAGTCATAAAACATAACTATTCATCAACTTCAGAAGATTCATCAAGAAAGATGAACTTGACCTTTGACCCATTGCAGTGACCTTGACTTTTGTAGCATGTGACATCTAAGACGTTTCATGAATATCAATTACAGGAAAATTGTTTTAACTTTGACCCTTAACTGTCACCATGGTCTTAGATCTGTATCACAGGAGAAATACTTGAAAGTCCAGAGATTATACTAACTTACAATGTAAGTTCTGATATCTGTCATTTGAAAATTACAGAGGGCTAACATGCGATTTCAAAGCCAGTCAATTTTATCTTTAGACTCCCATTAAACTATTTTGATGTACAATCAAGGATCACACTTGCCCCATTTATCATCCCAAAGGTGGCTCGTATATGGCTTTCGATTTTTTATGATAGATATTCCACAGGTGTTGACAATCCAATGATGGATAGGGGAATGTAATATCTGGTCATAATTCTAAAGAATGGCCGTAATGTTCCCAGTTGAATAGTTAAAAAGGACAGGTCCAATTTGGCTAAAAGTTGAAAGTATAAGGAGTGTACTGAAAACAACACATACAACGAGTAGAGACAGTAGAGACAGTAGAGACAGTAGAGACAGTAGAGAGACAGTAGAGACAGTAGAGACAGTAGAGAAAGTAGAGACAGTAGAGAGACAGTAGAGACAGAAGAGAGACAGTAGAGACAGTAGAGAGACAGTAGAGACAGTAGAGACAGTAGAGAGACAGTAGAGACAGTAGATAGACAGTAGACAGTAGAGACAGTATAGAGACAGTAGAGACAGTAGAGAGACAGTAGAGACAGTAGAGAGACAGTAGAGACAGTAGAGACAGTAGAGAGACAAGAGAGACAGTAGAGAGACAGTAGAGACAGTAGAGACAGTAGAGAGACAGTAGAGAGACAGTAGAGACAGTAGAAAGACAGTAGAGAAGTAGAGAGATAGTAGAGACAGTAGAGAGACAGTAGAGACAGTAGAGAGACAGTAGAGATAGTAGAGAGACAGTAGAGAGACAGTAAAGACAGTAGAGACAGTAGAGAGACAGTAGAGACAGTTGAGACAGTAGAGACAGTAGAGAGACAGTAGAGATAGTAGAGACAGTAGAGAGACAGTAGAGACAGCAGAGACAGTAGAGAGACAGTAGAGAGAGTAGAGAGAGTAGAGAGAGAGTATAGACAGTAGAGAGACAGTAGAGAGAGTAGAGAGAGTAGAGAGAGAGTATAGACAGTAGAGAGACAGTAGAGAGAGTAGAGAGAGTAGAGAGAGAGTATAGACAGTAGAGAGACAGTAGAGATAGAAGAGACAGTAGAGAGACAGTAGAGACAGCAGAGACAGTAGAGAGACAGTAGAGGCAGTAGAGAGACAGTAGAGACAGTCGAGAGACAGTAGAGACAGTAGAGAGACAGTAGAGACAGTAGAGAGTTTATCTGTCAACTTTCCTTACAGAAAATAAGGATTACAACATAGTTCTTACAGTACAGTGTTACACTGAGTACACACGGTATAGTGTTACACTGAGTACACACGGTACAGTGTTACACTGAGTACACACGGTACAGTGTTACACTGAGTACACATGGTACAGTGTTACACTGAGTACACACGATACAGTGTTACACTGAGTACACACGGTACAGTGTTACACTGAGTACACACGGTACAGTGTTACACTGAGTACACACAGGGTAATGTATCTCTTTTCTCAAGTAAAATAATATTTTATTAAGTTAATATAAAGGCAGAAAAGGACCAATCCCTTGATACATTGACTTAACATGGAAAATCAGGTCCCTGTGCAACAATACACAGAAATCAATGAAAAATGGCCTCCGTGCAATGATGATCTGTATAAGAGTTTCAACAAATGGGAAAACATAATAAATGCTATTAAGTGTGTCGTAACGTTAATACATAATAATAACAAATGAAACTGTAAAAAAATGGATTCAAACCAGCAAGGTAAATATAAATGCATATAAAACTTATATATACATATCTTGTACGATATAAGTTTATTTTTTTACCATGAAATATATAAGATTTTTACAGTGAAAATTAGGTTAGTGTTTTTCAACTGTGACAATTTTTTGGCAGGAGATTAACTATCTGTTATGGACGCCTGTGTCATTACAAAAATATTACAAACAAAATATTCCTAGTTTCCTCGATGGTCGATGGATAACAATGATATTTTACTTGTGGGTTGAAGATTTTTCATTCATGTTTTGCACATGTTAAAAACATCAAATATTCATCCCACTCGTTAAATATAACTGTTTATTCATTAAGAAAAACAAGAATATTTGTTGTGACAGGATGAAAACAGAGTTGTCACATGACAGACCATGTGATCAATTGGCAATCTATACAAACACCATCCTAGAAACACAGAGTTTCAATCCTGAAAAATATGAATATACAACAGGGTTGACAGTATGGCCGCCCATATAACTTTACTTTCAGCCTTTTTATCAATTTATAGCACTTATTCCTGTGTCCTTGGTATACGACAATAGTTCCTTTAATGCATAATTTATAACTTTAATAATGTTTTGATATGGACATAGAGGCAATTCCGTCTTTTTGTATTGCAGAGTTATTTTCTCTTGTGAGCAGGTATTGATTGTTACGTCATTGGTTTGTGTGAGAAAATGACGTAGTTTTTCAAAAATTGATGACGTTACTCTCACAAACAAATGACATAACCATCAATACCTGCTCACAAGAGAAGATAACTCTGCAATACGCAAAGAGGGAATAAGCCTGGGTCCATTATGTATCTAATTAAATCGTCTCAAATGCACTAGGATAGGGTTTTGTATCATCCTGCCTTCGTTGTAGTATACTTAACTTACTTGTGTTCCTAAACGACAATATTTATAATTCTCCTCCTGTGATAACTTTTCAAGGTTGCTATATATATATAATGCTGTCATATAGAGGACATCTTAGATAATCTGATTAAAAGCATCTGTTACAGTTCAGGAAGTATTACAGTTCAGGAAATAGTTAACTGAGCAACAGATGATTTTAATCAGATTGAGATGATAGTAAATATGCATTGTAATCATTAAATAGCTCAAAAGTGTATCTCTGTTAAATCTGTATCCAGGAAAAACTTCAAAATGATATTTTATCGGATGATTAATATTCAACAGTATAAAAAGTTTGACCTGTTTTAATGGGTAAGTTTCCATTTGATTAGAAATTATAAAATATTTCTAAAACGTTTCTATGATATATTACTAAACGTTTCTATGACATATTACTTTGTCAGCATTGAGCAAAGGAAAATTAGAACTTGGGTACAATTTAAAAAATATAATATGAAGCAGAAATACATTCAAGATCCTGTTTATTACATATATCAAGCATGGATGTAAAATATGTTACAAAAATGCAAGGCATGTACATATATAATGTTGAGACTTATATTATTGACAGTATATAATTGAGTACTCGTAAGTCCGACTGTGACAGAACACCGTTTGTCTTGATACGTATTGGCCAAGTACATTGAATACAATGAAATGTACTTAAAAGCGGCACTTGAATAACTTGTCATCAAGCTAGACCAGGTAAAAAATATAAAAATTGTTTTGATAATCCAAAACGTTCACTTTCCAACTTTTTCCATAGCTTGGACTATTAAAAACAAATTTTTAAAAAATGAATATTTTTTAAGAGAATTGATAAGTTTAATACCATGACAAAGTGTAACCATAGAAATCTGCCAGAACTTTAATGTACTTCAGATTCAAATCAATATTTCTCCTCCTAAATGTTTTCTGTTGTACCTGTTCCCCTAACTGCTGTGTATGATTATGTGTAGTGACTAAAGGGAGACAACCCAGTAAGTTTAACATACAGTTTTTGCAGCCATACTGGTTCAACTTTACGCATATTCCTCTAAAGTCTTGCAATCAATTCTTTCTATATCTCAGAGGAACATGTCTTTTAGATAAAACCTGATCATTGATCTGTATTAATTTTCCTTCACAATTTCTGTTAGCGCCACAGTGACTAAAGATCCTTTTACCACTGCTGGCAAAACAAGGCTACCTCCCCTTACTTATGTTTTGGATGTAACTGTCAGTTAATTATTGCCAATTATTGTCAACTATTGCTAGCTCAGTTGGTTAGAACAACCGTATTGTAATACATGATGTAGACGGTTCAGAGTTCAACCACAGTTAAATCTTTGTTCTCAGAACACTGGTTTATATTGAATTTCTTTTTTTTTTAAATCAATTTTGTTATGTTTTAAAGTCCTACAGGGCATGAGGTTTTCTTTTCAGAAATGATTTATCAAAAATATAAAGCTATGGTCATGTTGGCAAAAAAAGTTTCCAATAGACATAACGTACAAGTAGATTTTTGACAATGGTGCAAGGATTCTTAAATGCCATCATTTTGAAAAAATTATGAAAACTTATTGAAAAAAAAAATAATCTGAAAAGTGTCTTTTACTCTGAGATATGTATATTTTTATAAACAGTACCTTAAATTGGAAGTATTTTAAGATAATCAGACTGTTTTCCTGAATCAATCTGGACTTTAAAAAAATGTTCAAACACACAAATGTGATCAGAATCTGTTAATTAAAACTTTAATTGAAAGTTAAGTAATAAAATTTTGCTGATTGTCCAAGACGTTTCCCACATTCATGCAAAATAGCAAATGCATTTGAAATCATGTGAGTGCGCTTCTCAGCTACCGGTAATCACAATCACAATCCTTCTTACAGATTACATATACACTTAAAAGACAATCAAGGTCCTCGTTACAAACCCTAAAAACAACTTTGAATTAAATCAAGTGGAAATGGTATACAAATAGTCTTTACAATGTCAAACTGATGATACTAACTGAATTTCTTCCCAAGGGATATAACTCTGACACAAATCACAGTTTTAATGTGCGTTAGGTACCAAAAAGCCTGAAGTACTCCACATACAACGTAATAGGATTAAGTAACACAGGGTTTGTGTTTTTATTTATATCGTGTATAAGGCAAAAAGCAGACAACATAACTTCCTGCTTATTAACACATTCACCCCTGAAGACACATTTGAACTCTTCCAATTGAAAGGCTGGAATAGTTCATTATGATATTTTAGGGGTGAATGAGTTAAATCACTGACATCAATCAACATCATAACATTTAAATAGTATCCTCTGTAACCCATATGTGATTGTATGAGCGTTCTTTTGATTCGTTATCATTTCCTATCTAAAGAGAATTAAGACAGATTGTCTTGCATAAAACAAGAAATTTCCTCCGAAATCAGTTCACCAATGTATAGAAAGTGATGGTATGGAACATCGTTACCAAGTCTAGGGGAAGATTCTTTCGTTCAATGGTACTGTCAACTGGTTCTACCCAAACCTTAGGATTCTGTCTGTTAGGCAATAAATAAGGTATTACCAGTACGCTACATACTGTCTGTTAGGCAATAAATAAGGTATTAACAGTACGCTACATACTGTCTGTTAGGCAATAAATAAGGTATTAACAGTACGCTACATACTGTGCCCGTTAGGCAATAAATAAGGTATTAACAGTAAGCTACATACTGTCTGTTAGGCAATAAATAAGGTATTAACAGTACGCTACATACTGTCTGTTAAGCAATAAATTATTAAAATAAGGTAAAAATAATTATTTACAATTACACCATTTGTTAAAAAACATTGTTTTGTGAATACAGCATTACAATGTCGACATATTGAATCATGATTATCACAGAATCTTGTAAATAATGCCTTAAAATAAATAGATCAATGAGTAAAAACATACAATATTTCTTTGGATACACATACACTTCGTAGAGGAACCTGTTTCATTCCAAAGTTTTTATACAAGATAATAAGTGGAAATCTAGGTCATGTCCGAACGGCATAGGTGTCAACCCCTGAAACTTCAAATCAAGGAGATTCCCCCATTCCACATTTCCAATGAGGGATAAAGTGCTTAAAATGCGACTGAAACTGCTTCGTCCAATTTATCTGTCCATTTTTACCTGGTACGTATCAAAATAAATCCAAAAAGTATTCATTTGTTTAAGACACACCTGTTATGATAACTACACACACCCTGCAGTAACTTAGATCATTTCACCATAGGATGCAGATTTGTTGTTTGCAAGTTTGGACTTGAATGGAGGACTATTTAAAAATCTTAGGTTTAATTCCAAGATTTTAAAAATGTTTTCTCTTTAATTTTACTGATTATCAGATAAACCTTAATTAATCTCAGATACCAAACACCTGTAAAAATCATTGAACAGCTCTTACCGATTAAATAATGTTACAAGAATGTTACAGCATGATAAAATATCATAAAAACAAACTTAGCATGGAGATCAGAAATAAAATAAATTAATAAAAGAAAATCATTCTTAAAATGTACAATGTATAAAGAAAATTTTAAAATATCCCAAACTTGCCAACTTATTGAAATTTTCATGGGGGAGAATTTACTTGTGCTCAGATTTACAAACAAAATGTGTGTATGTACAACCTAGGGAAATATAACACTCCTTAACAGCATTGTTTGAGTTTACACTTTCAGGTGATATCAGCAGATCTTAGAAAATAAGAATAGTTCATTAGTTGAAAATGCTCAATTTCAGCGTCCAAATCGGGAGTATCCCTCCTAAATAGGGAGAGTTGGCAAGTATGATATCCCATTTCTAACTGAATCTATACAAACAAAATGTATTCCGTTATTTAGAAACTAAACAATTGATTGGAATTCATTTTTGAACATAAACCTGCAAGCCCCTTTATCTGACGGGGTGAAAATTGAACAGGATATGAAAGCATTTCCATCTACACTTGTCCCTGTACAGGGTAAATAACAACGGACAGATCCTACACCAGATCTACCTCGTCCATATTGTAATCTATACACAGTAGAACAATAACTCATAATTGTTCTACAATGTATTAGTAACAAAATGTCCCGAAGTCATCAGTTCAATTTAATATCCAAATTTAAAGAACAGGAAATTAAAAATAGCTGATTTTGCATAATTTTTGGTGTAAAGTATAAAATCTTGCAAGTGTCAAGAGGTTGCTTCCTGACATGAAGTACAATGTCAGGCTGTTTTTAAAATTTTATCATAATCCTTGTCATATTCTATTCATGTAACTTCCTCCACTTGAAGTTGAACCCAGGGTACTGCTGTACTAGTCCAGTGCTCTGCTGAGACTTCTGTTAGTTGAATCAGTAACGAGAGACAAGACGCACTGATCCTGACACTACATATGAGGGGTGATAGAAAACTATACATACTGATTTATGTAGTGTAGTGCTGGCACACTTCATAGAATCAGTCACTTTCTAATTGGCATTCTAAGTGACCATGAATGCCAACTGAAAGTAGTTCATGATTTATAGTATTATAGTACATTTTGTGTTATTGATTGGTTATTTTTGTATTGGCAGTTATTAGTCCAAGACCTGCTACATTAGCCAGTTCATCAATAAATACATACACCGAAGATTCCACTAAAGCCATGTTACTTAATGTCATATCTCTGATAGTATCATGTTCGCCTCATATACCACTTCTCCCTATATTAATATTTATCCCGCCTCAGGCAAAAATCCTGTAGTCCTATTGGTTAAAACGACGTCACATGATATCCAGTATATTTTCATATTAGGTCAGTAGAATCTGACATTAGGTGAGTACGAAAGAGTTATCGTTCTTTGCCCATAAGAGTCACCTTGTAACAAGATGGTGACCAAGCGGTTTGTGCAGACGACAGACGATGAAATGTTAACAAAGCGGGTGAAAGTAAATGCTGACAACACTATCAAGGCTAACCAAAAGTCGGCGAGAATTTTAACGGATTATATGACAGAAATGTGCCAAGATACCGCATTCGAGTCATTTGATGAGGTGAGACTTGCGGAAGTTCTGGGCCATTTTTATATGGACGTGCGTAAACCAGACGGGGAGAAATGCAAGTCGTCGTCGTTTGATAATATCCGCCATGCATTGAACCGGTATTTGTGGGCCCCACCACATAACCGTAAATTTGACATTATAAAAGACCCAGCATTTTCCGATGCGAACATGAATTTTAATGTTGGAATAAATGTTGAATTTTGTATTATTTTGCAGTTTTTTTTATCCAAAGGGCCTTCGACAGGATAAATTCGCCTCGCCCGATACAAGTTTCTTTTAGACCCAATATTTTTCCGTATTAGGTCACTAACAAACTGTGTAACTAATAATATTGTATACATGTATAAAATTTAGCCATGTGATTAGAAATAAACTTTTCTTAATATAATGGTTTATCGACAGTCAACACATCACATATAAAAAATCCGTTTTTTAGGCTAAGCCTATAAAACAGCTGTAAAGTGTCTAGTCATGGCTGAGAAGAATCAATTTTAAACACCTTTTAATTAGTTTAAAGTAAGTGTGAAACAATAGACCAAACTGTTAAAGAGACCTCTTCACTTACCTGGCTCTATGCTACTTATTCACTTTCATTTCTGTATTTTTTGTTTAACATGTTCCTTAAGAAGCCTTCTTGCATAAAATTAATTCTATTCTATGACATGACAAGGGCCAGTTAATATCTACTTGTAAAAAAATAATTCTATTCAATGACATGACAGGGGCCGGTTAATATCTACTTGTAAAAAAAAAAATGTATACTGTTACAATTCACTGAAACTTTGTACTAAAAGTACATGTTATTTTCTCCTAACATTACATTTCTCTTAATATCACATTTCCCTCTTACAAACTAAATAAGACATGATTTTAAAAGGTGTGTACTACATTATATATATATATTTCAATTTCCCCAAAACAAAGGCTCTGCACATGTACACCAGATACACAGTCACCGGATACACAGAGTTATGGTCACCAGATACACAGATTTGTGGTCACCAGATACACAGATTTATGGTCACCAGATACACATATTTATGGTCACCAGATACCAAGATTCACGGTCATCAGATACACAGATTTATGGTCACCAGATACACAGATTTATGGTTGCCAGATACACAGATTTATGGTCACCAGATACACAGATTTATGGTCACCAGATACACAGATTCACGGTCACCAGATACACAGATATATGGTCACCAGATACACAGATTTACGGTCACCAGATACACAGATTAATGGTCACCAGATACACAGATTTACGGTCACCAGATACACAGATTAATGGTCACCAGATACACAGATTTATGGTCACCAGATACACAGATTTATGGTCACCAGATACACAGATTTATGGTCACCAGATACATAGATTCACGGTTATCAGATACACAGATTAATGGTCACCAGATACATAGATTCACGGTCACCAGATACACAGATTTATGGTCACCAGATACAAAGATTCACGGTTATCAGATACACAGATTAATGGTCACCAGATACACAGATTTATGGTCCCCAGATACACAGATTTATGGTCACCAGATGGTAACCAGATACACAGATTTATGGTCACCAAATACACAGATTTATGGTCACCAGATACATAGATTCACGGTTATCAGATACACAGATTAATGGTCACCAGATACACAGATTTACGGTTACCAGATACACAGATTAATGGTCACCAGATAAATAGATTAACGGTCACCAGATACACAGATTTATGGACACCAGATGGTCACCAGATACACAGATTGATGGTCACCAGATACATAGCTTCATGGTCACCAGATACACAGATTTATGGTCACCAGATGGTCACCAGATACACAGATTTATGGTCACCAGATACACAGATGAATGGTCACCAGATACATAGATTCACGGTCACCAGATACACAGATTAATGGTCACCAGATACACAGATTTACTGTCACCAGATGGTCACCAGATACACAGATTTATGGTCACCAGATACACAGATTAATGGTCACCAGATATTTAGATTCACGGTCACCAGATACACAGATGTACGGTTACCAGATACACAGATACACAGTCACAGGACACACAGATTTATGGTTCATACTTATCATTAGCTGCAATGAAGATACACAAGCATACATTTGATATTACAACACAGGATTAATTCCCAGAGGGTATCATTTGCAGTCAAATATAGTAATGCATAATACATAATCACTGACAGAACAGTAATACATTGTACGTAATATATACACTGTATCAATGACAGAACAGTCATACATTGTACGTAATATATACACTGTATCAACAACAGAACAGTAATACATTATACGTAATATATACACTGTATCAACGACAGAACAGTAATACATTGCACGTAATATATACACTGTATCAACGACCGAACAGTAATACATTGTACGTAATATATAACAGGATTAATTCCCAGAGGGTATCATTTGCAGTCAAATATAGTAATGCATAATACATAATCACTGACAGCACAGTAATACATTGTACGTAATATATAACAGGATTAATTCCCAGAGGGTATCATTTGCAGTCAAATATAGTAAAGCATAATACATAATCACTGACAGAACAGTAATACATTGTACGTACTATATACACTGTATCAACGACAGAACAGTAAAACATTGTACGTAATATATACACTGTATCACCGACAGACCAGTAATACATTGTACATAATATATACACTGTATCACCGACAGACCAGTAATACATTGTACATAATGGATACACTGTATCAACGACAGAACAGTAATTCATTGTACGTAATATATACACGGTATCAACGACAGACCAGTAATACATTGTTCGTAATATATACACTGTATCAACGACAGACCAGCAATACATTGTACGTAATATATACACTGGATCAACGACAGACCAGTAATACATTGTACATAATATATACACTGTATCACCGACAGAACAGTAATACCTTGTACGTAATATATACACTGTATCAAGGACAGAACAGTAATACATTGTACGTAAGATATACACTGTATCAACGACAGAACAGTAATGCATTGTACGTAATATATACACTGTATCACCGACAGACCAGTAATACATTGTACATAATGGATACACTGTATCAACGACAGAACAGTAATTCATTGTACGTAATATATACACTGTATCACCGACAGACCAGTAATACATTGTACATAATGTATACACTGTATCAACGACAGAACAGTAAGACATTGTACGTAATATATACACTGTATAAACGACAGACCAGTAATACATTGTACGTAATATATACCCTGTATCAACGACAGACCAGTAATACATTGTACGTACTATATACACTGTATCAACGACAGAACAATAATACATTGTACGTAATATATACACTGTGTCAACGACAGAACAGTAATACATTGTAAGTAATATATACACTGTATCGACGACAGAACAGTAATACATTGTACGTAAGATATACACTGTATCAACGACAGAACAGTTATACATTGTACGTAATATATACACTGTGTCAACGACAGAACAGTAATACATTGTACGCAATATATACACTGTATCAACGACAGACCAGCAATACATTGTACGTAATATATACACTGTGTCAACGACAGAACAGTAATACATTGTATGTAATATATACACTGTATCAACAACAGAACAGAAATACATTATACGTAATATATACACTGTATCAACGGCAGAACAGTAATACATTGTACGTAATAATGCATAATACATAATCACTGACAGAACAGTAATACATTGTACGTAAGATATACACTGTATCAACGACAGAACAGTTATACATTGTACGTAATATATACACTGTATCACCGACAGACCAGTAATACATTGTACGTAATATATACGCTGTATCAATGACAGAACAGTAATACATTGTACGTACTATATACACTGTATCAACGACAGAACAGTAATTCATTGTACGTAATATATACACTGTATCAACACCAGAACAGTAATACATTATACGTAATATATACACTGGATCAACGACAGACCAGTAATACATTGTACATAATATATACACTGGATCAACGACAGAACAGTAATACATTGTACATAATATATACACTGGATCAACGACAGACCAGTAATACATTGTACATAATATATACACTGTATCACCGACAGACCAGTAATACATTGTACATAATGGATACACTGTATCAACGACAGAACAGTAATTCATTGTACGTAATATATACACTGTATCACCGACAGACCAGTAATACATTGTACATAATGGATACACTGTATCAACGACAGAACAGTATTACATTGTACGTAATATATACACTGTAACAACGACAGAACAGTAATACATTGTACTTAATATATACACTGTATCAACGACAGAACAGTTATACATTGTACGTAATATATACACTGTGTCAACGACAGAACAGTAATACATTGTACATAATATATACACTGGATCAACGACAGACCAGTAATACATTGTACATAATATATACACTGGATCAACGACAGAACAGTAATACAATGTACGTAATATATACACTGTATCAACAACAGAACAGTAATACCTTATACGTAATATATACACTGTATCAACGACCGAACAGTAATACATTGTACGTAATATATTCACTGTATCAACGACAGAACAGTAATACATTGAACGTAATATATACACTGTATCAACGACCGAACAGTAATACATTGTACGTAATATATTCACTGTATCAACGACAGAACAGTAATAAGTCATACATTGTACGTAATATATACACTGTAACAACGACAGAACAGTAATACATTGTACATAATATATACACTGGATCAACGACAGACCAGTAATACATTGTACATAATGTATACACTGTATCAAAGACAGAACAGTAATACATTGTACGTAACATATACACTGTATCAATGACAGAACAGGAATACATTGTACGTAATATATACACTGGATCAACGACAGACCAGTAATACATTGTGCGTAATATATACACTGTATCAACGACAGAACAGTAAAACATGATATATATCAACCAATGAACACATAATATCTCCTGAAACATTCTTCCTCACAAACACAATCAAGTAATTTATGATTTACTAGAAACTTGTTTTTGTGAATATGTCTCCCCTTATTAGCCAATAGACAAACTTCGGTATAAACAATTAACAAAGGGCCGTATATCTCTTTATATAGTGGGGCACAAGACCTGAATTTAGAATGAGACACTCCTACTTCACAAGATACATAACTATAGCCAGTTTGGTCAACGTAGGTGAAATAACATGGAAGTTATGCCGTGGACAAACTAAGATATAAAAAATAAATAAAGGGCCATAACTGTATATATAGAGGGGTACAAGACCTGATTTTAGTACAAGAGATTCCGCCTTCCCAAGATACATTAATTAAAATAAGGTAAGTTTGGTCAACGTGGGTGAAATAACATGGAACTTATGCTTTGGACAAACTTCGGTATTAAAAATAAACAAAGGGTCATAACTCTGTATATAGTGGGGCACTAGACCTAATTCTAGTGCACTGCACACTTTCTGTGGGTGATGCAGGTACACGTTAATTTTTATTAAGATATCTTTAACAGTTTAGAAGTTATGCCATGGACAAACTTCGATATAAAAAATAAACAAAGGGACATTATTCTGTATATAATGGGGCACAAAACCTGATTCTGTCTTCCCAAGATAATTAATATGGTAAGTTTGGTCAACGTAGATGACATAACATGGAACGTATGCTCCGGACAAACTTTGGTATAAAAAAATAAACAAAAGGCCATAACTCTGCATATAATGGGGCACGAGACCTAATTCCAGTGCACTGCACACCTTCTGTGGGTGATGCAGGTATACTTCAAGTTTGATCAAGATATTTTTAACAGTTGCAAATTTAAGGGCTGGACAAGAACTTACTGAAATGTTGCACTTACTTGACCTTTGACCTTGAGATGAAGATCACTGTGACCTAATTTCAGTGCACTGCACACCTTCTGTGTGTGATGCATGCATACCTCAAGTTTTATCAAGATATCTTTAACGGTTTAAAAGTTATGGCCTGGACAACTTGTGATTAGAAGAACCAGTACTAATACAATATTTCTCCCTTCATTCGAAGGGGAGACATAATTAAGTGATGATATGAGTCCTTAATAATACACTGCACTTATTTATAAAGGCATTAACAACACATAGCAAAACAAACAAAGGCCGTGACTTCAACTCTCAAATTCCGTATCACATCCAAATATTCGTCCAACTCTCGGGTGTTACTCTCCAAACACTGTAGTTTTTAATGTGGATTATCAGTGCTGGACCTTTTTTTAAACATTTTAATTGTTCTATTTTTTTTAAATAAAACTGAATTGCTGAAATGGGGGGGGGGGGATTTTGATTGACTAAAATCAATTGTATAAAGTAACCGGCAGTCCCGAATTTGTACAACAAACTAATTAATGTACATCACTATGATTGTTCCAGACGAATTGAGGTTCAAATCCCTTTATAGGATTTTATATATTAACCCACATTCTCCGATTGGGACCCACACCTCTACCCTTACAGGCTATTGACACCCTTTCTTCATACAACATTAATTAAATTTTCCAAAGGATGATTCAAGCCAAATAAAACAGTGTGTGATACAGGAATGTTTAATAGTTGCCATTTGGATATTACACAAATTATATAATGAAACAGGTCTTTATATGTGGGGATTTTTTTCTTTAGTTAATGGATTTTTAAAAAAGATATACAATGTATTGTCAACAATGGCAAAAAAGATCAGCCTCACGTAAAAATTCAAAAGTTTTGAAAATATTTCTTGGAAAAAACATTGAGGTTTCCAAAGCAAAGAATAATTTATTTTTGAGTGACATATACATAAGACTGCTAGCTTTATAGTGGGGTTCTAATTCGATTCACACACTCAATACTCATCACACAGACACACACAGAAAAACAACGTATGAAATTTCTTAATAAAATCCTGAGAACAATGTGCACACTCTGATCGGACTTGAGAGATTAACTTCACAAAAATCACCCCCAATGTGCCGCATACTACCACTTTTAAACTGTATACTCTCCATATTTTTCACCTCCATTAAATTTTTCCACTCCAGGTCACAGATATCAAGAAGGTCAAATGTAGTCTGGACGTTTTTAACACCATCGGCAGCAGCAATGGTTATGTGCGCACTCCTCCCCCGTTCGGGGATATTCGTGATCGTTTCCGGTCCAAGGGAATTAACTCTGTTGGTTGAGGATGACCTTGTCAAAATCTTGTCCCGTTCTTCCTCCTCTGGTTTATCAAAGAGTTTACACTGTGCGGTTGTGAGAACGACCCTTGCCCCTATTGTACGTGGCGAAACTGTGATTCCGGTAATTGTAAGCTCGAACACTTTACCACCTGCAGCTTTAACATCTTCCCGTTGTAGATATTCGGCCCGTCGTGGGACAGGGTTTTTAGGATTTCCAATGAACTTTGCAGTACAGTGTAACAGACGCGGTGTCTCTGTACCATCTAAGCTGAAGTACTGGTAGACCATCTCCTCAGTCAAGTCTGAAATGTTAGGATTTCAACGTGAAGATATTCCAATATTAATAAGCAAATAAGTAACAATGCATTTCCATGTTATACAACAATACCTAACTACGATGTGAAACAACAATACCTAATTACGATGTGAAACAACAATACCTAATTACGATGTGAAACAACAACACCTAATTACGATGTTAAAACAACAATACCTAATTACGATGTGAAACAACAATACCTAATTACGATGTGAAACAACAACACCTAATTACGATGTGAAACAACAATACCTAATTACGATGTGAAAAATGTTGAAACATTCATTTTCAATATTTCAAGGTTTTTTAAATTAATATTGAAAAAAGATTTCAGTTAAAAGATTTAAACTCCCAATTGAACATTTGAGAGTGAATATTTCAACGTGAACATTCCAAGTAACATAAAAGTATATTCAATCAAGTGTCAATGTGGAGATCTTGATTTTATTATATCATTCAGTGGGGTGTTATGACCTGTGGACTAATAAAATTTATGACAGGTATCAACACAAGGCAAAGTAATTCAGACTCCCCACTTCTGAACAAACTTTAGTATCAAAATTGAACAAAGGGCTATAACACTGTATAAAATTGGGAACACAACCAAATTTCAGTACATAAGTATGTAACACTACAATATTTCAGGAGTAACTCACATACAAAATTTGACATAGGTAATATATATATGAGATATGCTGCAGACAAATTGCTGACACAGACATAGTGCAAATCTAAAGTCCCCTCCAGCAGTATCTGTACAAGATTAGTTAGAAATATTCATTAATCAATACCTGATAATGACTTTTCACTGTAACTTCACTGTCATACACGAGAATGTTGAACATAATTGGGACTACCTGCAGGTATAATGTTTTGGACCATGATGAAATTCAATGACCTGTTCAGCCATCACAAACTCTTGTGTTGGGCTAATGACTTACCTGCGAGTGATTCTATCTTTGGGAACATTTTGTCTCTAATGTCTGGATAATTTTTCACACATTCTATCAAGCAGTCCTTCGCTATATCTTTCAAGTGGAGGGAGTCACTAACTGTCAAAAACCATCCAAAATAGTACGGTGCACATTCCTGGAAATCCTTTATTTTCTTCCTTATATCGTCTGCTTTTACACCATGACTGTTCCGCTTGGCTAACTCTTCTGCATCGTAACGCCACTTTGTCCTTGGCTCTAACATTATCACAACATACTGGTGTGTCTTCGCCGTTTCTATATAGGGTTTCATTTCCCATCGTTTTATGTTAGTGTTGTCAATGACAACAACCCTGTTGCCATGGCTACATGCTGCCTTCGCCTTATCTTGACAGTCCTTGTGGGCGTAAGATAGATGACTGCTATCAAACTCGTACTGGCCATCCTCGCCCATAAAGTAGTCATCGGCTGAACACACAACTGCTGATCTGTAAATAGATTCTATCTTACGCACCAAACTTGACTTTCCACATCCTGAGGGTCCTCTCATTATAAACATTGTCTGAGATTTCTGAATATGATTGATGGTTTTTTGGTCACGGAAAAAAGGGAAATCTGTTGTGTCATCGGGATCAGGAATATGTTCAGTTTTCAGTAGGGCAGGAGGCTCCAGATGTACAGTGTCCTATTAAACGAGAAACAATGAAACTACACAAAATTGTTTAATGGAACAGACCGACATAAACACACATGCACCAACAGTATTAACTTATATCAGGTACTGGATGACCTGCAAATCTGGCGATATGGTCAAATATGACTCTTTGTATATAGGACAAACAAGTCAATTGTAGTCGCAATTTCCTGAAGCACATTAAAAAAATTGGTGGACAAACAGGTGAGTCAGTGAAACGAAAGATTTTTATAAAAAAAACTCAATTTCTGGTGACTGTTGATTTTCATGGATGCAATTTTTGGTACTTGCAAGTTGCATCTTTTATCCTCTGTAACTGATGGTTAGACAGGAATATTAACAATTTCTTAACCAAAACAGCAATACATGAACAATTTTTACTGCATGTTATCATTCCTATCAGAAGTATCTTCCAAAAGGACACCTAAGGCGCAAAGCAGCATCTTCAGGATGCTTATCTTTGGGAAGACATTGATGCCAGATTGAATAGACATATGTTATACTTTATGTAACAGGGATATATATATTTATTGTGTGTAAGACTTTGAATGGATATTAATATCATGAAAGGTCTTGGTGTAAGGAACCTTAAATGGTTGTTTGATAGTATAGTTGTGTGATGAAAGAATGTGGTGCGAGGATCCTTAATGTTTGTGTGTTACCTGTACATGTATGTAAGAATGTGTGGAATGTGAGTACTTTTAGTCACATGACATCAACGGACATTTTTATTGGTCATAGCTAACAACTGCATGATTTTTAACTTAACTTATATCACTCAGCACCATGGCGTTGAAGGGTATAGATCTACTTTTGATATCAGAAGAGATTTGAAGTATTACAAATATAGAGAACTGGGTGAGATTTTAACCATATATGTTCTATTATTATCATTTATATGTATATTCTGTAAGGTATTATCAGAATATTGGTAAAATGTAATGTTTAAATTATTATTTCACAACAAATGTATTTAATCATAATATTCTGATTAAATGTAAAGAAATGAATAAAGAGTAAGTTTTCAGTTTTCCCAGATGTATATAATTTCTGTATTCCAAATTATAAAGTGTAGTAATTAGTATTGTTTTATAAGGTATTTATTTATTTCAGTATGACATGTTTAACACTTGGTATACGTGTAAGACCTTCGGCGTGTTAAAACACACAAGTCCTCCGTTGTTTGAGAATGGTCATTCATGTCTCTCGGAAGAGAGAACCTGTAAAATATATATTTACACAATAGTCACTTCTATTGATAATCTGTAATAATGTACAAAGATGGTAATCAATTGTTCATTATGAACTTAATAAATGGATATATATTATATATATTATACTAGAATTTATAGTTAGTCTGTCTTACCAGGGCCTCGTCCGGGTGGTAAGTCCTTGGCAGATTATTGCTTCATCTAGCATGATCTGCTGTTCAGCTCGGAGTGACTGGGTAAGGGTTTGTGCTGTGTGAGGTAAAGTGGTTGCGCATGCGTCGTTCATATAGAACGACCTGCATGCAGAACCTCAGATATACGTTCTTTCACTCAGGTGTGACATAACATGCTCACATACATGTGGCAAAGCCCATGTACTGGGTGACCCTAGGTTTAAATATACATCCAGTCTACATACGTAACAACTGCCGGTCGTACGTTGATTATTAGACAAAGGGATTTCTGTAAACGCCCGCAGGATCTGTGGGGTAAGTTTGATGTGCATTATTCTATATTTAGAGATATTTTGTATATAATAGTATAAGGTAATTTCATATCTATTGTATATTGATATGTAAAAGTAAATTCGGTATTATTGATATGTACATTGTAAATCTAATATTATATTTTTACATGGAGCGAATCAAAAACGTATGTATTCTAATGTACTATTATGCATTACTCCGATAATTGAAGTATATGTACAAGTTATGTCCCTTGATGTAAATAGACTATGTGAGAGTATTGAGTGAATGTGTAATGTGTTGTATTTGTACTTGCAGGGTTTTTTAAACTACAGAATAAAAGTCATAAAAGAACCCAACAGTGTTTTGTGGATTTTATACACGAAGATAGCACTGTAACAAATGGCGCCCAACGTGGGGCGGCAACGAGTAATGCCGAAAAGTCCTGGGAAACCCGTGCCCGTTCCTAGGAGATCTGGTAGGAGATGTCAACCACCAAAGTGGCAAAAGTAAGGAAAATATATCATGAGCCAAACTCCAACGACACAATCAGAGCGCAGAGATAAATATTACGAGTAAGGGGTTGTTTGTTTACATTTGTCCAATATACATTTAGTCATATTCGACTATATAGCCAAATCTAGTCAAATTACTGGTGCTCCAGTACCTGTTATATAATTTCATATAGCCCGAGTTTCCTCTGGCCATGACACCAGACTTACACATTTTGACAGATAGCTGTCTGGTGTGGGCGTATCGATCAGTTAAAGTGGCTCAGTCTGGTTTTAGGGCCAGAGGAAACTCTGGCTAAATTAAATATTGCACTGGGGAAAAAATCATCCTGATAAAATACTCGAGAATTTCTCTTTAGATCATTCGGTAGAGTGTAAGACTAGTAAACCAGAGGTCCCGTGTTCGACTCCTGGCGGAGGCTTGAAAAACATAATGTCCTCGACTCTGTTACATATTGATACTATGTATTTTATCGGCTGATTGTTTTAGACAAACTATGTTTTATTTGAATTAAATTATATGGGTATGGAATCGTTTAAACATCTTATACCACACTTTCCAACACTGAACAGTATAAGAAAAACAGCAAGTTGCGTTCCTGGTGATGTTACCTCGTTGACAAGTTCTTCCTCAATGACGAACTCCAATCTCTGTTGTGGGCTAACAGACTGCGATTGTTCCATGTTTTCGAGATCTGCGACCTCAGTCTCGTCTGTTTTAACATGTTTGTAGTCTTTTCTTTTTCCACAACAGTTCCCCATGATCACCGTTAGTTGTGCAAGTCTCAAAACGGACGAAACACCGTTTAGTGACAGTTTGTTTTGCAATGTTGACACACAGAAACGAAAGCGGAAATACGATTTTTAAACTAAAACTAAAATCAACAACTGCAGCTGGTAATTAGAGTCCGGATTTCTTTTATATTTTATTGTTTTGTTAATAAAATGTGTTTTTAATTGGACGAGAAGTATTTTAATTTGCAAAAATAAAAAAAAAATCGCCTTCACAATATATTTATATAAAAACCATGGAAAGTTTAACAATTAACGTTAGCTATAGGGCAACAAGACAAACGCCCACCTTCCTTAGTCATCGACAATAACTCATTCGCGTCATCTCAGGTATACGTGTTTTACTGAAAGGGGTGTGTAGGGTGCTTGGTTTAACGAAAGCACAACAAGAAACACTGCTGACCTGATTTCTGAGAAAATATGCAACTTGTGTTACAATAACAAGTATCCTGATCACCCTACTAATATCACGGGTTATCTAAGTCCGTGCTAGGTAATATAAACGAGGATTTCCGGACCCCGGAAGTAAACGTTTCCTAGTAAATATTTAATGTGAAGGAAGTACATCATGAGCGACATGGGACTACAGGAAACACAAAACATATTCCAGCATCGACAAAAGGTAAATACGTTTCTCTGTTATTTTCATTTCGACTTGTATGTTACCTCGACTATAAATTTTGCTACATACTATTTGGGTTAGCTCCCCTGAACCGATCGGTTACTATTATGTGAATCCGTCTATATTTCTGGCTTATAATTAGCCGTTTCTAAACCAGATATGTTTGTTGCCATCTTTTTGTATGTTGTTAACGGGAGAAACGTTTGGTTTGATATGAACACAAACGCCCAATCGAGTCTTGTACAAACCTCTAATTTCAGATTGCTTACAGTACTGAAATAATATATAAATAGTATATGTTAGTTTTATGGAGGAAGGTCCAAGTTACTCCGAGACGTATCAAACCAGAAGTATACACGTCTCTTAGTTGATCAAAGGTTGATTAACTTTTACCAGAAATATTCACGTCCTTTAGTTGACCAAAGGTTGATTAACTTTCATCAGTGGTTAGTGAAGTTTAACCAGAAGTATTCACGTCCCTTAGATGATCGAAGGTTGATTAACTTTAACCAGTGGTTAGTGAAGTTTAACCAGAAGTATTCACGTCCCTGAGTTGACCAATGGTTGATTAACTTTAACCAGTGGTTAGTGAAGTTTAACCAGAAGTATACAAGTCTCTTAGTTGATCAAAGGTTGATTAACTTTAACCAGGGGTTAGTGAAGTTTAACCAGAAGAAGTCACGTCCCTTATATGATCAACGGTTGATTAACTTTAACCAGTGGTTAGTGAAGTTTAACCAGAAGTATACAAGTCTCTTAGTTGATCAAAGGTTGATTAACTTTAACCAGTGGTTAGTGAAAATTTCAAACTATTGCTGATACGAGACAAGAGCGTACAAATCAAAGTTTATCTTCAAAAATGTCAATCAAATTTGTCTTAACAAATCTATAAAGCCACGGACTTAGATAGCTCAGCAACATGCTATAAGATTTTCCTGTGTTCGTATACTTTTCCTCTAACCACTGGTTTACTCTAAACAATATTAAGCTTTGAGTAGCAACCGGGACAGGCTGATAGATGGGATAGGATTGGTTTATATCGATTGTACAAGAAACCAAGAAAATAACGACCAAACAAGATTTCTCTTCAGAAAAAAACAACTACAGCGTCGACTTCAGTGTACATACATAATACATGTATTCAAAATCACGATCGTGAATCAATTAAATACTTATAGAAATACGCTATATCGACTGGTTATAAACAGTGTATACCTCGACCTTTCTAACACAACTGAGGTAAAGAATTACGTGTACGGGATTGATACTAGACTAGATAGGAGGATGGTACTGTTACAATAAACCAGTATTGATTACTATATATGTGTCGGAATATATAATTCAAACTGCGAGCGACAAAGACGATTGACTGACACAAGTTCAAGAAATCGATTCCCCATGATAATCCTATAAAATGCCGAAGATTTACCTTCCTTTCTTTTGCTCGCAGCTATTTAATTAAAACGCGATTAAATATCATCGATTTACCAGAAGACATCACGGTTACTTGTGCCGTGGAGCATACTGGTGAACATGACACATGTTATATGTTTCAGAAGTCTAATATTGAATTTTACATGATACTGACAGGAAATTAATCACAGCCAACGGTCGAGGTGAACTTCAGGACTAGAAGAACACCGATGATATTTTAATACGATCACTTTTGTAAACTTATGATAAAGAAAGGTGTTTTTTCACGTGTACCAGTCTTTTAAGACGATTTTATCAGTTCTTATTCATCGTCTGATTTGCGGAAGCGTACCATAACTCGGCCGTTTCGGCTCATGTGATATGTTTCCAATAACTTGGTTATAATTGGTATCTTGCTATAATGTAGCCAGAGTTCCCTCTGGCCCTGACACCAGACTTCGACATTTTGACAGATAAATGTCTGTGCATCTATCTGTCAAAATGTCGAAGTCTGGTGTCAGGCCCAGAGGAAACCTGGGCTAGCCTTAATGCTTATTGTTAAGCGAATGGTCAGATATTTGAAAACGTTAACGGAAGAAATGTCGATTTAAATGACGTGATAGCTCTGGTATCTTTTGTAGCGACTTTTTCTATTCTATTTTTAACAGCACATTTACCTGTATACAGTTGATCAGTGATGCGAACTAATCACAGAAGATGTGTCACTTGATTTACGTTAAGATATAAGGAGTGTGTAAGTGACTTATCAAAGAAATATCCCCATGACGTAAATGTATTATAGTATCTTGACAGATCTTTACAAGGAAATAAAACGCTGTCGTTCATTATATAGGAAGAGAACACCTAGCAATCCGTCCGGTTGTGAGCCTTGATCGAGGTAGGAAGGGACTAAACGCCACCTAACATGAGAGCTTGGCTGTGGGCATGGTCCATGTTCTGGACATTCTGTTTTCCGGCGGGAGTGGCAGGCCTCCGGATTAGCGCGTTTAATGTAAAGGTATTCGGACAGAGCAAGTCCAATAAAGCGGACGTAATGGATATTCTGACAAAGGTAAGTGTAGTACGGAGAGGGTCCAGGGTCGGGTAATTGAGTGTCACGGGGATCTATTTCTAGTCTGAATTTCTTATCGTATCGACCAAAAAGACAAGAAACTAAACAGTTATTTTGATGTAAAATGTTTATATTTAATAGAGAAAAATAGACATTTTCAACCCGTCGTTTTAGATATAGATTCTAGTACATCATGTACCGTGCTTTGAGGAAGTCATACGCGAACACCATGGGCCTGTTCGTTTATGCGGAACAACCGGTTTGTCTGCAACAAAGTAACAATTTCGGGTATAAATCCTGGCGGTCCTGCCAATGTTTATGCAGGCTTTGCAATGTTTTGTCAAGGCTCGCCTGAAAGCAGCATCAGAGTATAGGTCCGACCTGATCTCATTAACGAATAAGTCTGATCCTACCGGTTCAACCGTTTGGGTCGCGATAAACGAAAGCGACCCATGATGAAATGTAAAAACTGATACAATGCTTATCATGTCTACGCTATTCAGCCTGATTATTACGTCATATCGGTATTTCTTATATCATTTCCGTATGACCCATTTTAATATCTCACATGGATAACATGCCGGTAATAAATATGTTTTTATATCCAGATCGTCCTAAGATACGATATCATCCTGATACAAGAAATACGGGACAAGGCCGGGACGGCGATCCTGAAGCTACAACAGCAGGTTAACAAGTACGTATACTAGTGTGGCGGATTTTGATTGTATATAGGATGACAAGTCACCTTCTAGCTTCGAGCCAGAGGGAATTTCCCATTTAGCTTAGTGGTAGAGCGCCCGACTAGGAAGTCCGGGATCCCGGGTTCGATCCCCGGTGGAATCACACTACCCTCTTTCCTGTTACACTAGTATTTGTTTCCCGAGAAATGACATCAGCAGCGCTTTAACAAGCGATGGTCACATATCAATACAGTGGCACCTCGATATCATCACCCTCGACCTATTGCAACTTACTGCCAACATGTGTTGTGCCCCCTCCAGCCCCACCCTACCATCACCCCATCCCCTTTACTAACAACTCATTTGTATGCCTCGTTCACTATATCGACAGCCCCCTTTATAATGACTTTCGGCAATATTGCTTGACTAATGGTGGCGGTATACCAAAGTTTTCCGTTAAGACCGTGATCGAAACGGAAATAAAAAGAAATACATGTATTGGCTTGTTTTGTTGACTAGTACTTGGTCTGATTTTACAATATCGAAGAAATGGCCACCAATTCTGTTTACAGTTTTGCATTTTCTTCTTGTTCTAGTGTTCCAGTGTAATTTTCCGTTTCGGGATTAAATTTCTGTACTATGAACGGACACGAAAATATCAATGCTTTTGTCATATTTGCTGAAACATATGAAATATTTTTCCATAAAAAACCTAGTTTTTCTCCTGTACGTTCTGATTGAAGACGTTGAGGGGCTAGTTAATTATCTGCTGTCCCTAAACTATACTCGATATACATGGACAAGTTTTCACCGTTTTCTTTTATCTATAACTTACGCTTCCTTTTCAGCCACGTCCACCTAAATATTTTTATCAGAAAACTCGGACGGCAGACGATATTAATGCTTCACTGTCTATAGGACACAGAGACTATGACATTCCATTTCACTTCAACAAATGGCCACTGAGTGCTTCCTTCGACTTTGGCCACCGTCGTTACTTTAGCGTAGATATTTCAAAGACTTCAAATAAACAAAATAGTCTCAGTAATTAACACTAAAATATTACAATCCCGAAATACAATTTTATTTATGGTATACATGGTATGTATAAGAAGTATATATATATATATTTTTTTTTACATTTTTTACCATTCTAGTGTTTCGGACAAAGTCTACTACGATATAAGTATAAGTGGACGCCTCGGCAACTCGGTCTCCAAGGAACAGTACTGCTTTTTGTACAGGTACGAATTTATAATGACGACTCAGAGAGACAATTATAATACAGATTTTGCTTCAGTTCTTCGAATGTCCAATTTAAATAATAATCATAATAATAGTCTTTATTTAAACTTGATTACATATTGAGTCAAAGACTCGTCTCCCATATGGTCAAGCATATTAAAAAATGTACATTATATACAACAATGATAAAATAGTACTATGAATAATTAATTGGTAAGATAATTTTACATGTACATTTTAAATCCACTATTATCACAGAAACAGCTCTAAATGAAACAATGACCCGAGCTTTCCAGCGGTGGGGGAGAGCCCTACCAGCATGGTCAGCCCAGGTTACATTTTAACTATACAACAGTTACATAAATAAAGGCTAAATCACACAAATTACAAAAATGATGAGCATACATGTTTTTTAACCCATAAAATTTGAAACTTAAATGTCTTGATTTTTGTGTAGGTGTGTGTGTTTGTGTGTGTGCGTGGGGGGATTGAATATAAACAAAAATAAGATACAGTAAGAAACATTGTTTTTTAAAGAACACAATGCCTGGTGATCATGTATTTCAACATTTGAATAGTTTTTAATTGGTATATGTATTTACCGGTTTTTCTTAACGTTCATGCTGGTGTGAACCTAAGTCTGTTACATTCATCATGCAGTGACTGATTTTTGTATGTGAAGAAAACAGGCTAAATCCATACATGTAATACTAGGTATTCGGTATGGTAATGCGAACACGCCGGGTGACGGTGTGCAGTATTGTCAGAGCCGACGTGAATGGTATAGAAAAACGGGAAGAACTATGAATTAAGAAATAACCTTCTCTTTTTTCCTTGCTATAGTGAGATATGAAAAACAATTGTTATTTTTGTCACAGGACGGATCGAGTCAAAGTTCTCAGAGAGGAAATCTATGATGAAGGTGGAAATATTACTAAATTTGAGCGAGAACCATTCCTAGTGGAATTTCAGGCTAAAGTTCAAGGTGTGTACAGATCGCAATTGACTAAAATTGAAAAAAGAGGGCGCCACATGTTGAAAAAAGAGGGCGCCACATGTTTCAATTTACATATTATATTTTATGCTAAAGGAATATCATGTATCAATATTCAATTTTCTTCCCGAATATTTAAACAAGTTCGAGAACGGAAGTGACATCACGCACTATTATACTGTAAAACGGCGCTAAAATGTTGAGAACTATTTTTATTTCATTACAGCCAATGCGTTCCAGACAAAAAGGAGTTCTGGCAACGTCACTGTGTGAGATACGGGACATCAATTGGACATGGAAAAAAATGGGCTGTGTCATTATAACATATGTTTTCCACTTAATACAGGTTTGAACAAATTCGTGTTAGGTGCACTCCACATCAAACCGGACAACGCCGTAGAAGAACTGATAGAACTCAGAAACGTGTTCGACCAGGCGAAAACTGTGTTCCAAACCAATGACGTCATGATTATGGGGGACCTGAATGCCGATTGTACTTACGTCCCCCAGAAAGACTGGCCGTCTGTCACACTGAAGACAGACCCTGAATTTCATTGGCTGATTGATGATGACGTCGATACAACTGTGAAAGCTTCGACTGACTGTGCTTACGACAGGTAGGCATGCCGAGATAGGAGGACAGTTCCTAGCCATGGTTTCGTTATAATTCTGTAGAAATTATTATTTAATCAAAAGTATAGAAATGTAAGTACTGGCACAAATGGATATATCACGGAGTCACTTTTCTGTGTAGGTTAGGGGACCACATGTCTGTATGTAAATCTCATAGTTGGATTTGACATTGTATCTGTATCATTCCAGGTTCATCTTGACCGGAAGCGATTTCTTATCTGCTGTGGTTCCCGGGAGCGCCAGTGTCTTCCTGTTCGATAACGAATATGGTCTCAGTGATTCTTTGGTAAGCTCTATTCACATAAACCCTTTATAAACATTGACCCTGATTTAAAAATCGATACTGGTTCGAAATATAATAAATCGTTTGAAAATCTCGCTAAGTAGAAATTCAGTTAATAGTCATGAAACTTTTCTCTAAACGTTAGAGTTAAAATGACAGAGTGCATACAAATTAGAAATGTTTACAATTGGTGACGAGCTCGGTTGCCAAGTCAACAAGGTTCTCGATATTAAAGCTCTCACTGATCGACACAACAAGAACTGTTTCGCATATGCGAACGATTGTATGGTTATACACAGTTTTAGTACTCGCATGACAATCCTTCGGGAGGGGGGATAGCAAGCAGCACCTGTGCTTTATCGCTTTTGATGTCGCCTTATATGAATATATGCTTCCTAAAATTTTGATAAATGAAGTTAACTGCTGCAGGTAAATAAAATGTGACAAATTATGATTTTTATTTTTAAACAATCCTTAAAATCCGTCATGCTGTTTTCAGGCCGGGGAGGTCAGTGATCACTACCCTATCGAAGTACAGCTCAAGGATAGCGCCAATGAAATAAGCAACACAAACAATGGTCAGCGCATTTCGAGGGTCGATCACGAGTTGCTGATGATGTCACTGTGGTCAACCTTTATGAGTCTTTATCCTGTGCTTGGTACTACGGACGGGTTTTGAACGGTGAAACTGTCCCCTACTGTACCTGTGGACAAACGACGCATGCGTACCAAGGAAAGGTTTAGAGGAATGCAAATTAACTTCCGTTGACAAGGACCATCGGGTAGTTAAGATGGAACCCTGTTGTTATTGTTCCAGATACTCCCAACAAAACTCCTGTTAAAAATGAAACCAGGTTATTATGAATCTGTAGCCCGACATTTCAGAAAACCTGTTTACATTGATTTTTTGTTATTTTGTTGCCTGTTATGCTATATAGGTCGTTGACGGTATGGATCCCGAGTGATTCCGTTTACTCGACATTCCATAACATTGCCATTGGTTTACCGTGAGCGGAATCCAGGTACTCCCAAGGTTTACCGTTTGCGGAACCCAGGTACTCCCAAGGTTTACCGTGAGCGGAACCCAGGTACTCCCAAGATGTCTTGATTCTCCGCAGGTTTTACTGTGATCTTATTTTGATGACATAGGTTGAAGTATCACTCCAGAGAAATCAAGAAACTAATCTCTATTATTGTTAGAACTCAAAGCGTCCAAAGGATCTGGTTCCGCTGTTATCTCAGGAACAAGGTTACATGTACCAGTATACTAATATATTTTACATATATATATTTACGTACGAAATGTGTTTATTAAATGTTATTCTTGATAAGATATAAAGTGTTTGTTTGGTGGTCGGGTGGCGCAGTGGATAACGCACCCGCCTTTAACCAATATGGGGTTTCTCCGGGTACTCCGGTTTCCTTCCGCATAAATACCCCCGCGCGCTAACATCCGGGCTAGCAAGAGTGATTAATATAAGTTGAAATAGCTTGTTTTATAATTGTTGTAATATAAAGTATATTTTCTAATTGTTTCTACCTTATTTATGGAAATAATAAATGATATTTTTGTTATCACTTTGTGCATTGTTGAGCTATTGTAGCACGAGGCCTTTGTGGATTGTTGAGCTATTGTAGCACGAGGCATTTGTGGATTGTTGAGCGATTGTAGCACGAGGCCTTTGTGGATTGTTAAGCGATTGTAGCACGAGGCCTTTGTGGATTGTTGAGCTATTGTAGCACGAGGCCTTTGTGGATTGTTGATCTTTTGTAGCACGAGGCCTTTTAGCCTTTTACAGTTACATGAACATATATACATCATATTACAAGAAGATGGACCTGCTATTCTATAATTGAAAATATAGCTATTATATAAAAAAACAAAACAATAGTCTCCTCGGCTAAAGACAGCCGAAGGCAGCAATTAAGCTGAGAACATCGCGGACAAGGAACGCTGATGTAGAGGACCTGTTCTTGCGCAAGATGCACTATATCATCTTTATTTCCTCCAAATTGGAGAGCATGATACAATGATAGTACATGAATAATACATTATTTACAAAATGACAACAATCGTGACGTTCATACAAGTTCATAAACGTATATACATATTATTAAATATCAGTGATATAATACTGGTTTATGTAGCCAGTAAAAAAAAATAAAAAAAAAATAATAATATTATAATAATATTAATATTACCAGGGATGTGTCCCTTTTTTTTTTTTTTTTTTACATTTTTCTTATATTAAAAAGACAAGTATTTGTAAGACATTATTGTGATAATTATTATCACGTATATAAGTCAAACATTCTTTTTATCGCATATACGGATTCTAGTCTAAATTCCTCTAAAAATTGTCATTTAAATTATAGGTCATTGGGCCTCCTAGTAAAGTGTGAATAACTGAATAATCAGGCAGTGAATGCAGATATGAACTGAGTTCAATACTTGAAATGCAGGCAATTATACACCATAAATTGTCTCGAAGATTTTCTGTTACAGAACAATGCAGAATCACATGATACAAAATCTGTGTAGAAATAGCCACAATGATGACATAAAAGTTCTATGTTACTTACACGTATCACTAAAGACAGCCGAAGGCAGCAATTAAGCTGAGAACGACGCGGACAAGGAACGCTGATGTAGAGGACCTGTTCTTGCGCAATATGCACTATCACATAAAGACACTGTTGGAATTTCTTCTTTGTCCCATATTGTATAATATGTATACACATATATTTACATTTCACTACAATTTCGTTCATAGGGCTATGAACGCAATTTGATCAGGTGACTTTGAAGCTTGTCCTCCGCCACGAATAACAAGAGGCAACCGTTAGAAGCAAACCTGTTGGCGACGTTAATCTGTTGTAGGAATATCATTTGCACTAACATCGAAACTACGAGGGAAAATCTATATTTAAGTAAGTAATACGTGTAACAGGAGCGGGAAAATGCAAGGCCAGACAAAGGTTCGAATCTGGGACCCCCGAACTCTAGACGGACACACTATACCAACTGAGCTACCTGGTCGTCAACGCCCGACCCAGGCCAGTTCCGCTTCACGCGTATAGAATTGACTAGGCCGCTAGGGCTTCATTGCATGTATGTAATCGATTTGTGTACCGGGATGAACACTGAGAAGATGCCGTTTAATACTTATGTCAAGAATATAATAGGCAATGGAGAAAGTCTTTTCAGACTAAATATTGTGTACTTCTTTTCAGTCTTCTGAATAATTTTCATATGTGATTGAACATAAAATAGATGATGATCTCAAAATATACAACTGTGGGCTGACAGGTGGTTAGTGAATTTAATCGTGCAAAACACGGACTTTCACGTACTTATTCCTGATATTGAAATTAACTTAAATAATGAAACAGCATTCCTTCCTATACTTACAGATAATCTTTACATTCAAAACGGTATTGGAATTTCTACCTTAACGTAGACTCCTTCGAACACTTCAACCTTTCTATAAGATTAACCACAAAACTTACCCCTAATGATCTCAACACCTTCCATACTCACTTAATTGCAGATTACCTAAAACATCATTTAATCTCTACCACTTTCCCAACAATAGACTGGAATCACCTAACATATCTTTCTTCCCTTCTACGATTATACTTTGGAATCAGTTGCCCCATGGTCATCCTCGATACTCCAGGAGTAACGCTCACACGCTCTTCGACACAATTAAAAGGAATTAAGAAGAATCTTTCCAGTTCTTCCTGAGAAATAGTGATATCAAACTTTCATGGTCAAAATCCAAGATGGCCGCCTGTCGGCCATTTTGTTTATCCAATCAGTCTCAAATTAAACATGCCCAACTACGGACCGAGGGGAACTTATAGCTACATATTAAACTTGAGAAAGATCCTTTTAGTACGTTCTTAGAAATAGCGATAATATACATTCACTGTCAAAATCCAATATGGCCCTCTGTCGGCCATTTTGTTTATCCGATCAACCTCAATAATAACTAGGGACCAATGGGAACTTTCATATCAAATTTGAGAAAGATTCCTCCATTATTTTTAAGAAATAGCTACAACAAGAATAACAACATTTATTTTTAAGGACTTTGGTATGTGTCGGCCTTGGGACGGAACCCATTGCCTTCCACACCTGGGCGAACGCTCAAAATCAAAGCCAAAAGTGAGGTATTGCCAAGCAAGGCGCTAGGAAATAAAAGATAGTTAGAAGTAGAAAGAAATGTAAATATCCAAAATACATGAATTGCAATGGGTGCAGCAGATTTATTTCGATCGCCTTTGTGTCCCCAAATAGAGGGCACAAAAGCAAATCTCCAATTCTGCAGGGGGTTCCCACATTAGTCGCCTCTTACGATACATGCTGTGGTTAACAGCAGATGTATCCTTTTTCTCGATCACCGACCTGCAAGTGTGACCGAGGACGGAGGACGGAGGACGGACCACGGACGAAGGCTTATTTGAATAGCCCACCATCAGACGACGGTGCGCTAAAAGAAATGTTCCCAAAGCATTACCTTTTTGCCTCAAATGCGTATATTTTCACTTGAGCGACAACTTTAGCGTAACTTTCGAAAAAAACCTAAAGGACACACCACCAGATTGCTATAGGCCTATTTGTGAAGTTTTATCTTTGACGAGGAAGAAATTACGTTGTAATCAAGCACAGAATGGTTTGCCCTTGCCCATAATTGGTTAGTCTACAATGGGAAGATGTTGGCGATTTCAAGAACAATACAATGTATTATCGCAGGAACCCATTTTTTTATCCTTTTTCTAATCTTTCTGGTGATTATCTCTGAATTTAGATTTTATTGGGGGGCATGTACCGAATTTTAGAACTTCGTTTGTGCTTGATTTTTTTTTTTTTTATCTCAAATACATAAAAAATATTGCTGAAAGTCAGAAAGCTATTTCAAATAAAACAAACAGCAATCTTAGAAGGAAACGAGCACGGTGCAGTGTACAAACACCGTCCGAGAAACACAGAGTCTCAATACCGTAACATGTGTCCAAATACTACAAGGTTGACAGTATTGTGGCGCAGTGTACAAACACCGTCCGAGAAACACAGAGTTTCAATACCGTA